>NC_042974.1:16010729-16013229 GCF_901001165.1 Salmo trutta
TGATGACTGGCACTGAATTGATATGTTGGTCGGCGGCTGGCTTCTAAAAGGGAGAATCAAACAAGTAAAAAGGCAGAAATGTCCTTTGAGTATATTATATAGGGACTGGGAGACTAGTCAGGATCAAGGGAAAGATGAACGGAGCGAACTACAGAGAGATCCTTGATGAAAACCTGCTCCAGAGCGCTCAGGACCTCAGACTGGGGGCGAAGGTTCACCTTCCAACAGGATAACGACCCTAAGCACACAGCCAAGACAATGCATCAGTCTCTGAATGTGCTTGAGTGGCCCAGCCAGAGCCCTGACTTGAACCCGATCGAACATCTCTGGAGAGACCTGAAAATAGCTGTGCAGTGACGCTCCCCATCCGATCTGACAGAGCTTGAGAGGATCTGCAGGAAAGAATGGGAGAAACTCTCCAAATACAGGTGTGCCAAGCTTGTAGCGTCATACCCAAGAATACTCGAGGCTGTAATCGCTGCCAAAGGTGCTTCAACAAATTACTGAGTAAAGGATCTGAATACTTATGTAAATGTGATATCATGTTTTTTTTGTGGCCACTTTTGAGAATGGTGTTTTCCTGCTAATGGAACATTTGCACGTATAGGTTACTGCTGTGTGCTCATAGCTGTGTTTATAATGTGAAGAAATAACCTAATAGCTTATTGACAGTTTAAGCTAAACGTTCTGATCTGTTGCGTCAGCCACATTGTCTAAAAAAGTTTTTTTTGATGCTAGTGGTTGTATTCATTTGGGATTTATCGCATCCCACAACTGTCCCAGACTATATTTGGAATATTTATTTCTCGCACAGAATAGAATAGGTAAACTTTTGTACTATGGGTGATAGTAGAGTGACACAGCCTAGTGATTTTGCTGTTCGTTAGGCCTTCTCAACTTGTTGGCTGACGAAAAGTAAATGTGGACAGTTATTGTGCAGTTGCGTCCCCGATGTGTCTGTCTTCACTTGTAGCCTGTGAGAAAGACCTGATCATGTGACGGAGAGACATGTGAGTGAGAGGTGCTTCAGTACGCAGCCTCCAGGGGAAAGGAATTATAATTATTATATACAGCCCAAGGGCGCAACAGCCATTGGCCGCAATAGGCATGGATTTTTTTAGGGGGCATTACGGCCACACAAAGCGAATGCAGTCGGGGTATTTGAGGCATTATCGAGTGATTGTCAAATCGTGAATGAGAGACTGAAGTGTGTTCAGCCTCTGCAAAAAAACAAAGAAGAGCTCATGCCTTTCATGCAACTTTTTTCAAAGCATCATTAGAGTCACATCATGCAGCCTTAGAATGTATTAAAAATGAAAACATATAGCCCAACATTTAGATCACAACTAAAGTTACATTAATAACTCTACATTTAAGCATATAGGAGTACCTGTTTCTTTGTTAACCACTCAACACAGAATAGCCGCATGTGCGCACTCCCTCAAATAATTTGGAGAAAATATCCTTTCTATTTTATTCAGCTTTGTTCAATTGTATTCTTCATATTATAAAATAATATAAAATAATTCAATGGAATTCTAAACAAATCTTGTCTGCTAAATGAACTAGTGTAGCCCACAGCCATATGGCATAGCCAGATCAGGACCTAAGTTAAGGACACGGAGTATGCTATTCTGTTCTTCTGAAATAGACTATATTTTCTTCATATCATGTTTCTTTAGACTTGTCTAAAATAAATCATGGATTTATTGTAATGGTGTAGACTACATTACATGGATTTATGCAGACCTTGTTCCAAAGGTCTGCATCAGTGGCTTGTAGGCTATGCCCCGAAGTCAGGAGATGCTGAATGTGTTTATGTTAATTAACGGTCAATTATGTGATACCAGCAGTTGTTTGCTTGACAATTACCGGCTGACAAAATTTAATGACCGCCACAGCCCTAGCCAGGCACACTGGTTTGTGTCAAGAACTGCAATGCTGCAGGGTTTTTCACCTTTAGTTGGTGGAATGGTCCACCAACTAAAGGACATCTAGCCAACTTGACACAACTGTGGGAAGCATTGGAGTCAACATTGGCCAGCATCCCTGCGGAATGCTTTCAATACCTTGTAGAGACTATGCCCCGACAAATTGAGGCTGTTCTGAGGGCAAAAGGGGATGCAACTCAATATTAGGAAGGTGTTCTTAGTGTTTTGTACAGTGTAGTAAATTGCTCAATGCTTCTAGAAGTCTGTGGAATATTTTCATGACCTTTGGCGTGGGGGTTTTACGTGTGTGTGTGAGCAGTGGTGTAAAGTACTTAAGTATAAATACTTTAAAGTACTACTTAAGTATTTTTGGGGGAATCTGTACTTTATTTTAATACTTTTACCTTACTGCATTACTAAACTTGTTTATGTACTTTTTACTCAATACATTTACTCTGACACCCAAAAGTACTCATTACATTTTTACATGCTTAGCAGGACAATAAAATGTTCTAATTCACACACTATCAAGAGAACATCACTGGTCATCCCTACTGCCTCTGATCTAG
>NC_042974.1:17294122-17354122 GCF_901001165.1 Salmo trutta
AGAGAGAGAGAAGAACACTCCAGAGAATGAGTTGGAGACGTCATAGCGTAGCTTTGCCAGAGTTCCTCACACACACCCAAACACACGACTGATGTTTCTAAAATACCACGGTAACAACAGTCTGGGAAGTACCCTCTGAGTTTTTTGCTGCTCAAAGTATTAGAATAACAAATGCAGTCTACTGACTTTTAGTAGTGCCATTGAAGGACCTTCTCAGTGAAACAGTAGAAGAAAGGCAGAGTTGCTGTCTGTAGACACTGTCTGACTCTGTGCATGTGTTACTTGTTCTAGCTCTCTTTACCATTCCCTCTCTCCCTCCCTCCCTCCCTCCCTCTCTCCCTCTCTCCCTCTGGCAAGTGTGACGGAGCAGGGGAGGTGTGTGTGCGTGTGCGTGTGTGTGTGCGCGTGTGTGTGCATGTGTCTGCATGGGAAGTGGGACGGGAAGGAAAGTGCTGTTGGAACAGTGCCTTGGAGCTGAACAGAGCGGAGCGGAGACAAAAGTAAGGAGCAGTGTAGAGGAGAGGAAGATATAGAGTAAAGAGGAGATGAGAGAGTAAATCTGATTGAGGAACAGGTGAGAGATTGCAGGAGATGGGTGGAGAATAATAAAATGGAGGAGGTGGAAGGAAGTGGAAAGGGGGAGGAGGGGAGAAAGAAGTGGAGAGGAGATAATGGAGGAGAGCAGAGAGGTGGAGAGGAGAATGCAGGAGAGACGTGGAGAGGAGAGAGAAATTGGAGGAGAGGAGAGAGGTAGAGAGAAGAGAGAATGGAGGAAAGGAAAGAGAGATGAGAGGAGAGAGATGGAGGAGAAGAAAGAAAAAGAGAGGGTGTTGAGAGGATGTTGAGAGGATGTTTAGAGGTTGTTGAGAGGTTGTTGAGGGGGTGTGAAGAAGTTGTTGAGGGGTTGTTGAGGGGGTTTTGAGTGGTTGTTGAAAGGATGTTTAGAGGTTGTTGAGAGGTTGTTGAGGGGGTGTGAAGAGGTTGTTGAGATGTTGTTCAGGGGGTGTGACGAGGTTGTTGAGGGGTGTTGAGGGGGTATGAAGAGGTTGTTGAGAGGTTGTTCAGGGGGTGTTGAGAGGGGTGTTGAGGGGGTGTTGAGAGGTTGTTGAAAGGATGTTTAGAGGTTGTTGAGGGGGTGTGAAGCGGTTGTTGAGGGGGTGTTGAGAGGTTGTCGAAGGGTGTTGAGGGGCTGTTGAGAGGGTGTTGAGGGGGTGTTGAGAGGGTGTTGGGGGGGTGTTGGGGGGTGTTGGGAGGGTGTTGAGAGGTTGTTGGGGGGGTGTTGAGAGGTTGTTGAGGGGGTGTTGAGAGGTTATTGGGGGGGTGTTGGGAGGGTGTTGAGAGGTTGTTGAGGGGGTGTTGAGAGGTTGTTGAGGGGGTGTTGAGAGGGTGTTGAGGGATGTTGAGAGGTTGTTGAGAGGTTGTTGAGGGGGTGTTGAGAGGTTGTTGAGGGTGTTGAGACGATGTTGAGAGGTTGTTGAGGGGGTGTTGAGAGGGTGTTGAGAGGGTGTTGAGGGGCTATTGAGGGGCTGTTGAGAGGCTGTTGAGAGGTTGTTGAGGGGGTGTTGAGAGGTTGTTGAGGGGGTGTTGAGAGGGTGTTGAGGGTGTTGAGGGGGTGTTGAGGGGGTGTTGAGAAGTTGTTGAGGGGGTGTTGAGAGGTTGTTGAGGGGGTGTTGGGAGGGTGTTGAGAGGTGTTGGGGGGATGTTGAGAGGTTGTTGGGGGGGGTGTGACGAGGTTGTTGAGGGGTGTTGAGGGGGTATGAAGAGGTTGTTGAGATGTTGTTCAGGGGGTGTGACGAGGTTGTTGAGGGGTGTTGAGGGGGTATGAAGAGGTTGTTGAGAGGTTGTTCAGGGGGTGTTGAGAGGGTGTTGAGGGGGTGTTGAGAGGTTGTTGAAAGGATGTTTAGAGGTTGTTGAGGGGGGTGTGAAGCGGTTGTTGAGGGGGTGTTGAGAGGTTGTCGAAGGGTGTTGAGGGGCTGTTGAGAGGGTGTTGAGGGGGTGTTGAGAGGGTGTTGGGGGGGTGTTGGGGGGTGTTGGGAGGGTGTTGAGAGGTTGTTGGGGGGGTGTTGAGAGGTTGTTGAGGGGGTGTTGAGAGGTTATTGGGGGGGGTGTTGGGAGGGTGTTGAGAGGTTGTTGAGGGGGTGTTGAGAGGTTGTTGAGGGGGTGTTGAGAGGGTGTTGAGGGATGTTGAGAGGTTGTTGAGAGGTTGTTGAGGGGGTGTTGAGAGGTTGTTGAGGGTGTTGAGACGATGTTGAGAGGTTGTTGAGGGGGTGTTGAGAGGGTGTTGAGAGGGTGTTGAGGGGCTATTGAGGGGCTGTTGAGAGGCTGTTGAGAGGTTGTTGAGGGGGTGTTGAGAGGTTGTTGAGGGGGTGTTGAGAGGGTGTTGAGGGTGTTGAGGGGGTGTTGAGGGGGTGTTGAGAAGTTGTTGAGGGGGTGTTGAGAGGTTGTTGAGGGGGTGTTGGGAGGGTGTTGAGAGGTGTTGGGGGGATGTTGAGAGGTTGTTGGGGGGATGTTGAGAGGGTGTTGAGGGGGTGTTGAAGGGGTGTTGAGAGGGTGTTGAGGGTGTTGAGGGAGTGTTGAGGGGGTGTTGAGAGGTTGTTGAGGGGGTGTTGAGAGGTTGTTGAGGGGTGTTGAGAGGTTGTTGGGGGGATGTTGAGAGGTTGTTGAGGGGGTGTTGAGAGGGTATTGGGGGGTGTTGAGAGGTTGTTGAGGGGGTGTTGAGGTGGTGTTGAGAGGGTGTTGAGACAGTGTTGAGAGGTTGTTGAGGGGGTGTTGAAAGGTTGTTGGGGGGTGTTGAGAGGTTGTTGAGAGGGTGTTGAGGGGGTATTGGGGGGTGTTGAGAGGTTGTTGAGGGGGTGTTGAGGTGGTGTTGAGAGGGTGTTGAGACAGTGTTGAGAGGGTGTTGAGAGGTTGTTGAGAGGGTGTTGAGAGGTTGTTGGGGGGGTGTTGAGGGGGTGTTGAGAGGTTGTTGAGGGGGTGTTGAGAGGGTGTTGGGGGGAGGTTGGGAGGGTATTGAGGGGGGTGTTGAAAGGTTGTTGGGAGGTTGTTGAGGGGGTGTTGAGAGGGTGTTGAGAAGGTGTTGAAGGGAGGTTGGGGGGTGTTGAGAGGTTTTTGAGGGGGTGTTGAGAGGTGTTGAGGGGGTGTTGAGAGGGTGTTGGGGGGTGTTGAGGGGAGGTTGGGAGGGTGTTGAGGGGGTGTTGAGGTGGTGTTGATAGGGTGTTGAGACAGTGTTGAGAGGGTGTTGAGAGGTTGTTGAGGGGGTGTTGAAAGGTTGTTGGGGGGGTGTTGAGAGGTTGTTGAGGGGGTGTTGAGAGGGTGTTGGGGGAGGTTGGGAGGGTATTGAGGGGGTGTTGAAAGGTTGTTGGGGGGTGTTGAGAGGTTGTTGAGGGGGTGTTGAGAGGTGTTGAGGGGGTGTTGAGAAGGTGTTGAGGGGGTGTTGAAGGGAGGTTGGGGGGTGTTGAGAGGTTGTTGAGGGGGTGTTGAGAGGTGTTGAGGGGGTGTTGAGAAGGTGTTGAGGGGGTGTTGAAGGGAGGTTGGGGGGTGTTGAGAGGTTGTTGAGGGGGGTGTTGAGAGGTGTTGAGGGGGTGTTGAGAGGGTGTTGGGGGGTGTTGAGGGGAGGTTGGGAGGGTGTTGAGGGGGGTGTTGAAAGGTTGTTGGGGGTGTTGGGGGGTGTTGAGAGGTTGTTGAGGGGGTGTTGAGAGGGTGTTGAAGGGGTGTTGAAGGGAGGTTGGGAGGGTGTTGAGGGGGTGTTAAGAGGTTGTTGAAAGGGTTTGTTTTCACACCTGACACCCAACAGAGGAGAGGATAACAAGAGACATGACCAGAAACAAGGCAATTACAATGAGAAGGATTACCTAGCACACACACACACCACACATACACCATACACACATACAAAGAGACCAACTCAGACACATGCACAAACACTTGTAAATCTGTTGACACAAACACACCAAACACAAACACACACTCAGATTTCTTTGCTCAGAGAACACCATTCGCCAGAGCCAGTTCAAGATAAAGAGGAATGTGTTCAGGAGGACGAAAGGCAGCCAGGATATTCACACACACACACACACACTGGACTTAGACCTGCAACCTCCCACTTACAGCGTGCAACAAATACACACACCATCAGAGCAAGACCAGGAAGACAGAAGCCAACTGAACTGCACTCTACATACTGCTTTGACAAGAGGTGGACACACACTCTCTTAACAAAGCCAAGTGGACCTCTGCTTGGAGCCACATTGCAACTTATCATTTGGCGTGAGCAACACACTGTCTCTCATCTGGTCTGAGCCAGAACAAGCACCTGGAACCTGGAACATTGACTGTGTCCAACATGTTTGGGGCTTTGACCGCCTTCATCCAGGAAGATTACATACAGATAGAGACCCGGATCTGACCTCTGTCTCTCCACTCCATCATTCTCTCTGGTCTCTCTCTGTCTCTCCCCTCCATCTCCCTCTCTCTCTGTCTCTCTGCTCCATCTCTCTCTCTGTCTCTCTGCTCACCCTTCCATCCTTCCAGTATGATGATGAGGAGAGATCGTCTGCTCCTGGCTGTGACCCTCACTGCCATTTTCACCGCTGACCTCTACTTCGTCCTGCTCCCCAAGCTCCGCCACAGACAACCAGGACCCGGGAATGGAGGCTGCCTCTGTCCCCACTCCAGGGGGACTAACTTCACCCTTGCTGGGTACAATGGCCTCACCATCCCCTGGTTCTCCAACATCACCTCCATAGACCTCCAGGGTAAGGGGGTCGGAGCTACGGACAACCCCACAGATTGGGGCTCGAAGCTGGGGAGGCTGTTTGCTCACCCCCTGTATAACATTCAGACACCGGAGCTGGGGCTGGAAGAGAGGCTGATGCAGTCTGAAGAGCTAATGGAGTATTACAGGAGGAAGGTCTTGCGCTGGGAGAGGTGAGTACAGTACACAGAGACCAGAGTTTAGACCTTTGTCAATGTTTTATGGTTGTGATTGGGTTTTGGTGGGACTAGACATTTTCCCTACTGTGGCTTGGCTGTGGTGGAGGGGTAGGGTCACTGACACGACGGCTGTGGGTCCCTGACACATGCAGAAACACACACACACACAGGCACTCAAGCACAGGCACGTCGACGACTCAACACTTTTTCTCTTCGGCAAGCAATTTTCCCATAAAGACTAATCCTATAAACTGTCTCTTAAGTCCATGTCATAAACAGCATTTAATGGAGGGCTGGTAGCAACACTCACATGGCATTGAGAGCCTATGTCTGGATCTCCCTGTGCTAGGTAAACAAGACTCTTAAACCCGATCAAACCCTTTAAACCTGTGAGAGCTGAACAGATTGTAGCTGCTCCTGTTTTACCCTGTCAATCACAGCCCAGGGCGTTCCCCTCAGAGAAATCCTGTTGGGCTCCAATGGTGGAAAAACACAAGAAATATGAAGAGAGAAGATTTCTCCCCCTTAGCTGTGTTTTAAATATGCACATAACAACGGTTATTCTAGGGCTTAGAGGGAATGTCTTGCAAAATCTTGCAACAGCTTGTTAACAGAAGAGAAATGCACTTAGTGAGAGGATGGATGGTTTTTAGGTGGACTTCTGGAGACAGTTTGGACTGTTTCATCTGGAGGCTGAAAATAGGCAGTTATAGTATACCGTAGACCTTCCAGGTCAACCACTACGGTATACTGTAGACCTTCCAGGTCAACCACTACGGTATACTGTAGACCTTCCAGGTCAACCACTACGGTATACTGTAGACCTTCCAGGTCAACCACTACGGTATACTGTAGACCTTCCAGGTCAACCACTACGGTATACTGTAGACCTTCCAGGTCAACCACTACGGTATACTGTAGACCTTCCAGGTCAACCACTACGGTTATGGTGCATGTGTGTGGCATACGTTATCATGGTCTGAATCAAGAGCACTGAAAGAGGAGGGCGATGTGGTTTTGCAGCTAGCTGCTTGCTCCCTGGTCTCTGGTCTGTGGGTTTGTGGTCTTTGGTTGTGGTCTGTGGTCAGCCTTCCTGATTACACAGACATGTCACTGTAGGCCAGTTGGGTCAGGGATACTCTGAATGAATACACTTGCTTTGACGACCCCTCCAGTCATCAGACCACAACAGCTGGTGATCCTTAAACACAGTAAAACAACCAACCCTCCCACTCACCGCAGTCAAAACTGCCACAACGGTGCAACAATGCCACATTCCCCAGCCTCCTCAGTGGTCTGAATGTTTGCTTTGGATCAGGAGTGATTCCTGCCCATACTGTTTCTGTGGGGATATGTATACAGAAGTGTCAGAAGAGGAGGAGAGGAAGGAAGGGAGATTCCTAAGTGAGGGCGAACAGCTCGGAAGCTCCGAGAGGGAGTCAGAGAGTCCAAGAGGGAGGTGGTAACAGTGTGTAGGCTTTGCCACTACAAATGTTTTCCTCAGAGAAAACTCTGCATTTGTCTTTGACTGTTCTCCCTCAGTCTGTTCTCCTCTCAGTCTGATCTCCTCTCAGTCTGTTCTCCTCTCAGTCTGTTCTCCTCTCAGCCTGATCTCCTCTCAGTCTGTTCTCCTCTCAGTCTGTTCTCCTCTCAGTCTGATCTCCTCTCAGTCTGTTCTCCTCTCAGCCTGATCTCCTCTCAGTCTGTTCTCCTCTCAGTCTGATCTCCTCTCAGTCTGTTCTCCTCTCAGCCTGTTCTCCTGTCAGCCTGTTCTCCTCTCAGTCTGATCTCCTCTCAGTCTGTTCTCCTCTCAGTCTGTTCTCCTCTCAGCCTGATCTCCTCTCAGTCTGTTCTCCTCTCAGTCTGTTCTCCTCTCAGTCTGATCTCCTCTCAGTCTGTTCTCCTCTGTCTGTTCCCCTCAGTCTGTTCTCCTCTCAGTCTGATCTCCTCTGTCTGATCTCCTCTCAGTCTGTTCTCCTCTCAGTCTGATCTCCTCTCAGTCTGTTCTCCTCTCAGTCTGATCTCCTCTGTCTGATCTCCTCTCAGTCTGTTCTCCTCTCAGTCTGATCTCCTCTCAGTCTGTTCTCCTCTCAGTCTGATCTCCTCTGTCTGATCTCCTCTCAGTCTGTTCTCCTCTCAGTCTGTTCTCCTCTCAGTCTGTTCTCCTCTCAGTCTGTTCTCCTCTCAGTCTGTTCTCCTCTCAGTCTGTTCTCCTCTCAGTCTGCTCTCCTCTCAGTCTGATCTCCTCTCAGTCTGTTCTCCTCTCAGTCTGCTCTCCTCTCAGTCTGATCTCCTCTCAGTCTGTTCTCCTCTCAGTCTGTTCTCCTCTCAGTCTGATCTCCTCTCAGTCTGATCTCCTCTCAATCTGTTCTCCTCTCAGTCTGATCTCCTCTCAGTCTGTTCTCCTCTCAGTCTGATCTCCTCTCAGTCTGATCTCCTCTCAGTCTGTTCTCCTATCAGTCTGTTCTCCTCTCAGTCTGATCTCCTCTCAGCCTGATCTCCTCTCAGCCTGATCTCCTCTCAGTCTGTTCTCCTCTCAGTCTGATCTCCTCTGTCTGTTCTCCTCTCAGTCTGTTCTCCTCTCAGCCTGTTCTCCTCTCAGTCTGATCTCCTCTCTGTCTGATCTCCTCTCAGTCTGTTCTCCTCTCAGTCTGATCTCCTCTCAGTCTGTTCTCCTCTCAGTCTGATCTCCTCTGTCTGATCTCCTCTCAGTCTGTTCTCCTCTCAGTCTGTTCTCCTCTCAGTCTGCTCTCCTCTCAGTCTGCTCTCCTCTCAGTCTGATCTCCTCTCTGTCTGTTCTCCTCTCAGTCTGATCTCCTCTCAATCTGTTCTCCTCTCAGTCTGATCTCCTCTCAGTCTGTTCTCCTCTCAGTCTGATCTCCTCTCAGTCTGATCTCCTCTCAGTCTGATCTCCTCTCAGTCTGTTCTCCTCTCAGTCTGTTCTCCTCTCAGTCTGATCTCCTCTCTGCCTGATCTCCTCTCAGCCTGATCTCCTCTCAGTCTGTTCTCCTCTCAGTCTGATCTCCTCTCAGCCTGTTCTCCTCTCAGCCTGTTCTCCTCTCAGTCTGATCTCCTCTCTGTCTGATCTCCTCTCAGTCTGTTCTCCTCTCAGTCTGATCTCCTCTCAGTCTGTTCTCCTCTCAGTCTGATCTCCTCTGTCTGATCTCCTCTCAGTCTGTTCTCCTCTCAGTCTGTTCTCCTCTCAGTCTGCTCTCCTCTCAGTCTGCTCTCCTCTCAGTCTGCTCTCCTCTCAGTCTGATCTCCTCTCAGTCTGTTCTCCTCTCAGTCTGTTCTCCTCTCAGTCTGATCTCCTCTCAGTCTGATCTCCTCTCAATCTGTTCTCCTCTCAGTCTGATCTCCTCTCAGTCTGTTCTCCTCTCAGTCTGTTCTCCTCTCAGTCTGTTCTCCTCTCAGCCTGTTCTCCTCTCAGTCTGATCTCCTCTCAGTCTGTTCTCCTCTCAGTCTGATCTCCTCTCAGTCTGTTCTCCTCTCAGTCTGATCTCCTCTCAGTCTGTTCTCCTCTCAGTCTGATCTCCTCTGTCTGATCTCCTCTCAGTCTGTTCTCCTCTCAGTCTGTTCTCCTCTCAGTCTGTTCTCCTCTCAGCCTGTTCTCCTCTCAGTCTGATCTCCTCTGTCTGTTCTCCTCTCAGTCTGTTCTCCTCTCAATCTGTTCTACTCTCAGTCTGTTCTCCTCTCAGCCTGTTCTCCTCTCAGCCTGTTCTCCTGTCAGCCTGTTCTCCTCTCAGTCTGATCTCCTCTCAGTCTGTTCTCCTCTCAGCCTGATCTCCTCTGTCTGTTCTCCTCTCAGTCTGATCTCCTCTCAGTCTGTTCTCCTCTCAGTCTGTTCTCCTCTCAGCCTGATCTCCTCTCAGCCTGATCTCCTCTCAGTCTGTTCTCCTCTCAGTCTGATCTCCTCTGTCTGTTCTCCTCTCAGCCTGTTCTCCTCTCAGCCTGTTCTCCTCTCAGCCTGTTCTCCTCTCAGCCTGTTCTCCTCTCAGTCCGTTCTCCTCTCAGTCTGCTCTCCTCTCAGTCTGCTCTCCTCTCAGTCTGATCTCCTCTCAGTCTGTTCTCCTCTCAGTCTGATCTCCTCTCAGTCTGATCTCCTCTCTGATCTTCTCTCAGTCTGATCTCCTCTCAGCCTGATCTCCTCTCAGTCTGTTCTCCTCTCAGTCTGTTCTCCTCTCAGTCTGATCTCCTCTCAGCCTGATCTCCTCTCAGTCTGTTCTCCTCTCAGCCTGATCTCCTCTCAGTCTGATCTCCTCTCAGTCTGATCTCCTCTCAGTCTGATCTCCTCTCAGTCTGTTCTCCTCTCAGCCTGATCTCCTCTCAGTCTGTTCTCCTCTCAGTCTGATCTCCTCTCAGTCTGTTCTCCTCTCAGTCTGTTCTCCTCTCAGTCTGTTCTCCTCTGTCTGTTCTCCTCTCAGTCTGTTCTCCTCTCAGTCTGCTCTCCTCTCAGTCTGCTCTCCTCTCAGTCTGATCTCCTCTCAGTCTGTTCTCCTCTCAGTCTGATCTCCTCTCAGTCTGATCTCCTCTGTCTGATCTCCTCTCAATCTGTTCTCCTCTCAGCCTGTTCTCCTCTCAGCCTGTTCTCCTCTCAGCCTGTTCTCCTCTCAGCCTGTTCTCCTCTCAGTCTGTTCTCCTCTCAGTCTGCTCTCCTCTCAGTCTGATCTCCTCTCAGCCTGTTCTCCTCTCAGTCTGCTCTCCTCTCAGTCTGCTCTCCTCTCAGTCTGATCTCCTCTCAGTCTGTTCTCCTCTCAGTCTGATCTCCTCTCAGTCTGATCTCCTCTCAATCTGTTCTCCTCTCAGTCTGATCTCCTCTCAGTCTGTTCTCCTCTCAGTCTGATCTCCTCTCTGTCTGATCTCCTCTCAGTCTGTTCTCCTCTGTCTGTTCTCCTCTCAGTCTGTTCTCCTCTCAGTCTGCTCTCCTCTCAGTCTGCTCTCCTCTCAGTCTGATCTCCTCTCAGTCTGTTCTCCTCTCAGTCTGATCTCCTCTCAGTCTGATCTCCTCTCTCTGATCTCCTCTCAATCTGTTCTCCTCTCAGCCTGTTCTCCTCTCAGCCTGTTCTCCTCTCAGCCTGTTCTCCTCTCAGCCTGTTCTCCTCTCAGTCTGTTCTCCTCTCAGTCTGCTCTCCTCTCAGTCTGATCTCCTCTCAGCCTGTTCTCCTCTCAGTCTGCTCTCCTCTCAGTCTGCTCTCCTCTCAGTCTGATCTCCTCTCAGTCTGTTCTCCTCTCAGTCTGATCTCCTCTCAGTCTGATCTCCTCTCAATCTGTTCTCCTCTCAGTCTGATCTCCTCTCAGTCTGTTCTCCTCTCAGTCTGATCTCCTCTCTGTCTGATCTCCTCTCAGTCTGTTCTCCTCTCAGTCTGATCTCCTCTCAGTCTGATCTCCTCTCAGTCTGATCTCCCCTGTCTGTTCTCCTCTGTCTGATCTCCTCTCAGTCTGTTCTCCTCTCAGTCTGTTCTCCTCTCAGTCTGATCTCCTCTGTCTGATCTCCTCTCAGTATGTTCTCCTCTCAGTCTGTTCTCCTCTCAGTCTGATCTCCTCTCAGTCTGTTCTCCTCTCAGTCTGATCTCCTCTCAGTCTGATCTCCTCTGTCTGTTCTCCTCTCAGTCTGATCTCCTCTCAGTCTGTTCTCCTCTCAGTCTGATCTCCTCTGTCTGATCTCCTCTCAGTCTGATCTCCCCTGTCTGTTCTCCTCTCAGTCTGATCTCCTCTCAGTCTGTTCTCCTCTCAGTCTGATCTCCTCTCAGTCTGTTCTCCTCTCAGTCTGATCTCCTCTGTCTGATCTCCTCTCAGTCTGATCTCCCCTGTCTGTTCTCCTCTCAGTCTGATCTCCTCTCAGTCTGTTCTCCTCTCAGTCTGTTCTCCTCTCAGTCTGATCTCCTCTCAGTCTGTTCTCCTCTCAGTCTGATCTCCTCTCAGTCTGTTCTCTCAGTCTGTTCTCCTCTCAGTCTGATCTCCTCTCAGTCTGTTCTCCTCTTTGGAAATATGCTAGTTTGGATGATTGTTGGTCCTGTGAAGCAACAGTTGCCCTGACCATGGGAGTTGGAGTTTTAAAGGCGCTTTCAATAAAGTTTGATTTGATTTGATACTGTATGAGTTTCACAGTGTGTATCGCAGGTTTTCAAGGATAACTTGTTTGGCATACCCTAACCATGACCTCGTTTTGATCACCTCTCTTTCCCCCTCAGGCATACAATATGACGTTGTATAGCAAGGGCAAGGCTATGCATAACCCTAACCCTAACCCCACTCCCACGCTCTCCCTCTCTCTCTCCCCCCACCCCTTCCCCTTAGGCATATGAAGCTGTACAGTGAGGCTGCAGCGGCCCTCAACGTGACAATGCTGGAACACCAGGTGACCTTTGACCCTGAGGCCAGCTGGCTGAAGTTCCACCTGGGCATCAACCGCTATGCCCTGTACGCCCGCGATGACCCCGCCATCACCCGCCTCCTGCAAGACATGCAGGCCACCACTGTCATCAGCGCAGGTAGGACTTGTCTTATGAGAGTTATAACCATTCATATAAGTGGTATTCATATGAGCGTTATAACAATTCATATGAGCATTAAAGTCACTGTCAACAGTGCATGTAGGTGCTATAGGACCTTGTGCTTTAATAATTAACCATTTATATAATTGTTATAGGTATTCATTGCAGAAATGTCTTTATGCAGATTACACTCAAGATGAAAAGGCCCTCAAAGGAGCGTGTGACTGTACCCAGGGTAAGGTCCTGTCATGTCAACATATCTGCACTGTTCTGTGTCTGCATGATTTGTGTGTTTTGTGTTCTAACATACATTCCTTTTAAAACGTGTTCTATTATGCTTTGGCGTGTCAATGGTTGTTTTGAGGAGAACAGGGAGAGAAATGAGAGGAAAGAAAATCAGTTGACACAGTTCTCTTCATGACTGGATCTTTTGTAGTTTTTTCTCCCTGTCATATCCTTCGGTGCTCAGTCGTGCTATCAGAGCCGAACACCCTGCTGCACCACTGACAAGACTTTGGTTTTCATCCAAGGCCCATAAAATAGCATCTCCAGATCTTCATAAGTCACATCCCTGGAGGCAGAGAGCAGAGACAGACTCATTTAGGTCAAAGGCAGAGTGTTCTTTAAAAAGCTTTATCTCAGAGAGTAGGAGTGGGGTGATGCCACAGCAGTCTACACACCAGAGATTGGGGTGATGCCACAGCAGTCTACACACCAGAGATTGGGGTGATGCCACAGCAGTCTACACACCAGAGATTGGGGTGATGCCACAGCAGTCTACACACCAGAGATTGGGGTGATGCCACAGCAGTCTACACACCAGCAGTCTCCACAGCATTGCTATAGCTTCAAGCAACAAACAACTCAGAACATGGATACATACTCACACGCTCACAACACACACACACACACAGACAGACAGACAGACAGACAGACAGACAGACAGACAGACAGACAGACAGACAGACAGACAGACAGACAGACAGACAGACAGACAGACAGACAGACAGACAGACAGACCAATCTCGCCTAACAGCGGCTTCTAAGAGTTGTAGCTCCTTCAACCACACACCCTGAAAACACACTGGTGGCTCCAACCTCAGCAACAACACACACACACTGGTGGCTCCAACCTCAGCAACAACACACACAAATCCTCTATTCTTCCGTCCTACTTTTATTCGTACATGGCTTTCTCAACCAATTCTTCTTGAACGGCTGAAAAGCAACAGTGTGCCCATTGCTCTTCAAAGCTTGTTTGTGCCTGTTTGATTCCCCTCCAGTTAAACACAGCAGAGAGAGATTATAAACAATGAATAAGATACAACTTCAGAAGAATAAGCTGAATCAGTTGGAATCAGGAGAAGAGTGTGTCTTTATGGATACTGGTTAGCCTTGCTCTCTGACACAGCATGCTAAGTACCCAGACATAAAGAATCCCGTCTGTAAGTAAGTCCCCCTTCTGGTCTTATCATTGGGACGAGGTCCAGGCTGAAACAGATGTAGAGCAGAGAAAATAATATTGAACAGTCAACAGTAAACCACAAGGATTGGAACATCAAATAAACTTGGGTCAGATTCCCAACCAACAATGTGTTTTTTGGATAGGTTTTTTAACGAGCTAAGGTTGGCCAAGATGGCATTCTGAGAGCAGCTGAGAGAGACACGGCAGCTGAGAGCAGCTAAGAGAGACATAGCAGCTGAGAGCGGCTAAGAGAGACATAGCAGCTGAGAGCAGCTAAGAGAGACATAGCAGCTGAGAGCAGCTAAGAGAGACATAGCAGCTGAGAGCGGCTAAGAGAGACATAGCAGCTGAGAGCAGCTAAGAGAGACATAGCAGCTGAGAGCAGCTAAGAGAGACATAGCAGCTGAGAGCAGCTAAGAGAGACATAGCAGCTGAGAGCGGCTAAGAGAGACATAGCAGCTGAGAGCAGCTAAGAGAGACATAGCAGCTGAGAGCAGCTAAGAGAGACATAGCAGCTGAGAGTGGCTAAGAGAGACATAGCAGCTGAGAGCAGCTAAGAGAGACATAGCAGCTGAGAGTGGCTAAGAGAGACACAGCAGCTGAGAGCGGCTAAGAGAGACATAGCAGCTGAGAGCAGCTGAGAGAGACATAGCAGCTGAGAGCAGCTAAGAGAGACATAGCAGCTGAGAGCGGCTAAGAGAGACATAGCAGCTGAGAGCAGCTGAGAGAGACACAGCAGCTGAGAGCAGCTAAGAGAGACACAGCAGCTGAGAGCGGCTGAGAGAGACATAGCAGCTGAGAGCAGCTAAGAGAGACATAGCAGCTGAGAGCGGCTAAGAGAGACATAGCAGCTGAGAGCAGCTAAGAGAGACATAGCAGCTGAGAGCAGCTAAGAGAGACATAGCAGCTGAGAGCAGCTAAGAGAGACATAGCAGCTGAGAGCGGCTAAGAGAGACATAGCAGCTGAGAGCAGCTAAGAGAGACATAGCAGCTGAGAGCAGCTAAGAGAGACATAGCAGCTGAGAGCGGCTAAGAGAGACATAGCAGCTGAGAGCGGCTAAGAGAGACATAGCAGCTGAGAGCGGCTAAGAGAGACATAGCAGCTGAGAGCAGATAAGAGAGACATAGCAGCTGAGAGCGGCTAAGAGAGACATAGCAGCTGAGAGCGGCTAAGAGAGACATAGCAGCTGAGAGCGGCTAAGAGAGACATAGCAGCTGAGAGCGGCTAAGAGAGACATAGCAGCTGAGAGCAGCTAAGAGAGACATAGCAGCTGAGAGCAGCTAAGAGAGACACAGCAGCTGAGAGCAGCTAAGAGAGACATAGCAGCTGAGAGCAGCTAAGAGAGACATAGCAGCTGAGAGCAGCTAAGAGAGACATAGCAGCTGAGAGCAGCTAAGAGAGACATAGCAGCTGAGAGCAGCAAAGAGAGACATAGCAGCTGAGAGCAGCCGAGAGAGACACGGCAGCTGAGAGTAGCTCAGAGACACATAGCAGCTGAGAGCAGCCGAGAGAGACACGGCAGCTGAGAGCAGCCGAGAGAGACACGGCAGCTGAGAGCAGCTAAGAGAGACATAGCAGCTGAGAGCGGCTAAGAGAGACACGGCAGCTGAGAGCAGCTAAGAGAGACATAGCAGCTGAGAGCAGCAAAGAGAGACATAGCAGCTGAGAGCAGCTAAGAGAGACAAAGCAGCTGAGAGCAGCCGAGAGAGACACGGCAGCTGAGAGCAGCTGAGAGAGACACAGCAGACTGAGAACAGCTGAGAGAGACACAGCAGACTGAGAACAGCTGGGAGAAACACAGCAGTCTAAGAACAGCTGAGGGAAACACAGCAGTCTGAGAACAGCTGAGAGAGACACAGCAGCTGAGAGCAGCCGAGAGAGACACAGCAGCTGAGAGCAGCCGAGAGAGACACAGCAGTCTGAGAACAGCCGAGAGAGACACAGCAGTCTGAGAACAGCTGAGAGAGACACAGCAGTCTGAGAACAGCTGAGAGAGACACAGCAGTCTGAGAACAGCTGAGAGAGACACAGCAGTCTGAGAACAGCTGAGAGAAACACAGCAGTCTGAGAACAGCTGAGAGAGACACAGCAGCTGAGAGCAGCCGAGAGAGACACAGCTGCTGAGAGCAGCCGAGAGAGACACAGCAGTCTGAGAACAGCTGAGAGAGACACAGCAGTCTGAGAACAGCTGAGAGAGACACAGCAGCTGAGAGCAGCCGAGAGAGACACAGCAGCTGAGAGCAGCCGAGAGAGACACAGCAGTCTGAGAACAGCCGAGAGAGACACAGCAGCTGAGAGCAGCAGAGAGAGACACAGCAGTCTGAGAACAGCCGAGAGAGACACAGCAGTCTGAGAACAGCTGAGAGAGACACAGCAGTCTGTGAACAGCCGACAGAGACACAGCAGCTGAGAACAGCTGAGAGAGACACAGCAGTCTGAGAAAAGCCGAGAGAGATACGGCAGTCTGAGAACAGCTGAGAGAAACACAGCAGTCTGAGAACGGCTGAGAGAAACACAGCAGTCTGAGAACAGCTGAGAGAAACACAGCAGTCTGAGAACAGCTGAGAGAAACACAGCAGTCTGAGAACAGCTGAGAGAAACACAGCAGTCTGAGAACAGCTGAGGGAAACACAGCAGTCTGAGAACAGCTGAGAGAAACAAAGCAGTCTGAGAACAGCTGAGAGAAACACAGCAGTCTGAGAACAGCTGAGAGAAACACAGCAGTCTGAGAACAGCTGAGGGAAACACAGCAGTCTAAGAACAGCTGAGAGAAACACAGCAGTCTGAGAACAGCTGAGAGAAACACAGCAGTCTGAGAACAGCTGAGAGGAACACAGCAGTCTGAGAACAGCTGAGAGAGACACAGCAGTCTGAGAACAGCTGAGAGAGACACAGCAGTCTGAGAACAGCTGAGAGAAACACAGCAGTCTGAGAACAGCTGAGAGAAACACAGCAGTCTGAGAACAGCTGAGAGAAACACAGCAGTCTGAGAAAAGCCGAGAGAGATACAGCAGTCTGAGAACAGCTGAGAGAGACACAGCAGTCTGTGAAAAGCCGAGAGAGATACAGCACTCTGAGAACAGCTGAGAGAGACACAGCAGTCTGAGAACAGCTGAGAGAAACACAGCAGTCTGAGAACAGCTGAGAGAGACACAGCAGTCTGAGAACAGCTGAGAGAAACACAGCAGTCTGAGAACAGCTGAGAGAAACACAGCAGTCTGAGAACAGCTGAGAGAAACACAGCAGTCTGAGAACAGCTGAGAGAAACACAGCAGTCTGAGAACAGCTGAGAGAAACACAGCAGTCTGAGAACAGCTGAGAGAGACACAGCAGTCTGAGAACAGCTGAGAGAGACACAGCAGTCTGAGAACAGCTGAGAGAGACACAGCAGTCTGAGAACAGCTGAGAGAGACACAGCAGTCTGAGAACAGCTGAGAGAAACACAGCAGTCTGAGAACAGCTGAGGGAAACACAGCAGTCTGAGGGCAGGTGGTTGGCGGAGTGGTCGGTTAGAGAAAATCATTATTTTATCTCATTTCATGTCTGATATGTATTGTCTTTCTCTCTCTCTCTCTTTCTCTCTCTGTCTCTCTCTCTCTCTGTTTCTCTATTTCTCTCCATGTCTCTCTCTCCCCCTTCTTTATTACTTTCTTTCTCTCACTCTCTCTGTCTCTTTCTCTCCCTGTCTCTTTCTCTCCCTGTCTCTTTGTCTCTTTCTCTCCCTGTCTCTTTGTCTCTTTCTCTCCCTGTCTCTTTGTCTCTTTCTCTCCCTGTCTCTTTCTCTTCCTGTCTCTTTGTCTCTTTCTCTCCCTGTCTCTTTGTCTCTTTCTCTCCCTGTCTCTTTGTCTCTTTCTCTCCCTGTCTCTTTGTCTCTTTCTCTCCCTGTCTCTTTCTCTCCCTGTCTCTATGTCTCTTTCTCTCCCTGTCTCTTTGTCTCTTTCTCTCCCTGTCTCTTTCTCTCCCTGTCTCTTTGTCTCTTTCTCTCCCTGTCTCTTTGTCTCTTTCTCTCCCTGTCTCTTTGTCTCTTTCTCTCCCTGTCTCTTTGTCTCTTTCTCTCGCCTTCTCTGTCTCTGTATCAACTCTCTCTCGCCTTCTCTGTCTCTGTATCAACTCTCTCTCGCCTTCTCTGTCTCTGTCTCTGTCTCTGTATCAACTCTCTCTCGCCTTCTCTGTCTCTGTATCAACTCTCTCTCGCCTTCTCTGTCTCTGTCTCTGTCTCTGTATCAACTCTCTCTCGCCTTCTCTGTCTCTGTATCAACTCTCTCTCGCCTTCTCTGTCTCTGTCTCTGTCTCTGTATCAACTCTCTCGCGCCTTCTCTGTCTCTGTATCAACTCTGTCTCTGTCTCTCTCTCTCTCCCTCTCTCTCTCTCTCTCTCTCTCTCTCTCTTTCTCTCAGTGGTAAAGCCCAGTGGACACCACCTCAAGCTGGCCCTGAAGATGCAGAACTTTGGCAAGGCCATGTTCAAACCCATGAGGTGAATTTTTCAGGGGAAATCAATCAGGGGGAGTGCTCTGGTTTTGTAGTGATATTTAGAAAAGTACTGTAATTCTATGAATCATTTGTTCCTCAGACAGCAGAGAGACCAGGAGACTCCTGATGATGTGTTCTACTTTGTCGACTTCCAGAGACACAATGCTGAGATTGCTGCTTTTCACCTGGACAGGTAAACTTGAAAACATGTACTCTCCTAATATTAATATTGATTAATTCAACCTTTATCTTCCCCTCTCATGCTGTATATCATGCTGTATCTCATTCTGTATCTCCTGCTCTATCCACTACTGTATCTCATACTGTATCTCATATTGTATCTCCTACTCTATCCATTACTGTATCTCATACTGTATCTCATACTGTATCTCCTGCTCTATCCACTACTGTTTCTCATACTGTATCTCATACTGTATCTCCTGCTCTATCCACTACTGTATCTCATACTATATCTCATACCGTATCTCAAACTGTATCTCATACTGTATCTCCTAATCTATCCACTACTTTATCTCATACTGAATCTCCTACTCTATCCACTACTGTATCTCATACTGTATATCATACTGTATATCATACTGTGTCTCCTACTGTAACTCCTACTCTATACACTACTGTATCTCCTACTGTAACTCCTACTGTAACTCCTACTGTATCTCCTACTCTATCCACTACTGTATCTCATACTGTATCTCCTACTGTATCTCCAACTGTAACTTCTACTGTACCTCATACTGTAGCTCATACTGTATCTCCTACTCTATCCACTACTGTATCTCATACTGTATCTCATACTGTATATCATACTGTATCTCCTACTGTAACTCCTACTCTATACACTACTGTATCTCCTACTGTAACTCCTACTGTAACTCCTACTGTATATCCTACTCTATCCACTACTGTATCTCATACTGTATCTCCTACTGTATCTCCAACTGTAACTTTTACTGTACCTCATACTGTAGCTCCTACTGTAAATTCTACTGTAACTCCTACTGTATTTCATACTGTATCTCATACTGTAACCCCTACTGTAACTCCTACTGTAACTCATACTGTATCTCTCATTGTAACTCCTACTGTATTTCATACTGCAACTCATACTGTAACCCCTACTGTAACTCCTACTGTAACTCCTACTGTATCTCCCATTGTAACTCCTACTGTATCTCCCATTGTAACTCCTACTGTATCTAATACTCAAAGCCCTACTCTATCCACTACTGTATCACATACAGTATCTCCTACTGTATCTCCTACTGTATCTCGTACTGTATCTGCTACTGTAACTGCTACTCTATCCACTACTGTATCTCATACTGTAACTCCAACTGTATCTCCTACTGTAACTCCTACTGTATCTCCTCCTGTAACTCCTACTGTAACTCCTACTGTAACTCCTACTCTATCTACTACTGTATCTCCTCCTATAACTCCTACTGTAACTCCTACTCTATCTACTACTGTATCTCCTCCTATAACTCCTACTGTAACTCCTACTCTATCTACTACTGTATCTCCTCCTATAACTCCTACTGTATCTCCTACTCTATCCACTACTGTATTATCTACTGTATCTCCTACTCTATCCACTACTGTACATTATACTGTATCTCATACTGTAACTCCTACTGTATGCCCTACTGTATCTCATACTGTATCTAATACCGTATCTGCTACTGTATCTCCTACTCCATCCACTACTGTATATTATACTGTATCTCATACTGTATCTCATACTGTATCTTCTACTGTATCTTCTACTCTATCCACTACTGTATCTCATACTGTATATCACACTAACTTCTACCGTAACTCCTACCGTAACTCCGACTGTAACTCCGATTGTAACTCCGACTGTATCTCCTACTGTAATTTCTACTGTATCTTCTACTCTATCCACTACTGTATCTCATACTGTATCTCCTACGGTAATTCCTACCGTATCTTCTACTGTAACTACTACTGTATACCATACTGTATCTCATTCTCGACCTCATGCTGTATCTCCTGCTGTATCTCAAGCTGTACCTCATACTGTAAGTCCTACTGTATCTCACACTATCTCATACTATATCTCATGCTGTATCTCATGTTCTATCTCATAATAAATCGTATGTTCAATCTCATACTGAACCTCATACAGTATCTCATACTGTATCTCATGCAGTATCTCATACTGTATCTCAAACTGTATCTCATGTTATATCTCTTGCTGTATCTCATGCTGTATCTCATACTGTATCTCATACTGTATCTCTTACTGTATCTCATGCTATATCGCAAAATATATATCATACTGTATCTCATACTATATCTCATGCTGTATCTAATGTTCTATCTCATATTAAATCTTATGTTCAATCTCATACTGTATCTCATACTGTATCTCATACAGTATCTCATGCAGTATCTCATACTGTATCTCATGCTGTGTCTCATATTGTATCTCATGTTGTATCTCATGCTATATCTCATGCTATATCTCATGCTGTATCTCATGCTGTATCTCATGCTGTATCTCATACTGTATCTCATACTGTATCTCATGCTATATCTCATGTTCTATCTCATAATGTATCTCACACTGTATCTCATGCTGTATCTCTTACTGTATCTCATACTGTATCTCATGCAGTATCTCATACTTTATCTCATGTTGTATCTCATGTTGTATCTCATGCTGTATCTCATGCTGTATATCATGAACTGTATCTCATGCTGAATCTCATGCTGTCTCATGCTGTATCGCATACTGTATCTCATACTGTATCTCATGCTGTATCTCATACTGTATCTCATGCTGTATCTCTTACTGTATCTCATGATATATCACATACTGTATCTCATACTGTATCTCATACTATATCTCATGCTGTATCTCATGTTCTATCTCATACTAAATCTTATGTTCAATCTCATACTGTATCTCATACTGTATCTCTTACTGTATCTCATGCATTATCTCATACTGTATCTCAAACTGTTTTTCATACAGTATCTCATACTGTATCTCATGCTGTATCTCATGCTATATCTCATGCTGTGTCTCATACTGTATCTCATGCTGTATCTCATACTGTATCTCATACTGTATCTCATGCTATATCTCATGCTATATCTCATGTTCTATCTCATACTGTATCTCATGCTGTATCTCATGCTGTATCTCACGCTGTTTCTCTTACTGTATCTCATGCTATATCTCATGCTGTATCTCATGTTCTATCTCATACTAAATATTATGTTCAATCTCATACTGTATCTCATGCAGTATCTCATACTGTATCTTATGTTGTATCTCATGTTGTACCTTATGCTGTATCGCATACTGCATCTCATACTGTATCTCATACTATATCTCATGCTGTATCTCATGTTCTCTCTCATACTAAATCTTATGTTCAAACTCATACTGTATCTCATACAGTATCTCATGCTGTATCTCATGCAGTATCTCATGCAGGATCTCATACTGTATTTCATGCTGTGTCTCATGCTGTATCTCATGCTATATCTCATGCTGTATCTCATGCTGTATCTCATGCTGTATCTCATGCTGTATCTCATACTGTATCTCATACTGTATCTCATGCTATATCTCATGTTCTATCTCATAATGTATCTCACACTGTATCTCATGCTGTATCTCTTACTGTATCTCATACTGTATCTCATGCTGTATCTCATGCTGTATCTCGTGTTGTATCTCATACTGTATCTCTTGCTGTTTCTCTTACTGTATCTCATGCTATATCGCATACTGTATCTCACACTATATCTCATTCTGTATCTCATGTTCTATCTCATACTAAATATTATGTTCAACCTCATACTGTATCTCATGCAGTATCTCATACTGTATCTCATGTTGTATCTCATACTGTATCTCATGCTGTACCTCATACTGTATCTCATGCTGTACCTCATAATGTATGTCATGCTGTATCTCATGCTGTATATCATGTTCTATCTCAAACTGTATCTCATGCTGTATCCCATGCTGTATCCCATGCTGTATCGCATACTGTATCTCATACTGTATCTCATGCTATATCTCATACTGTATCTCATGCTGTATCGCATACTGTATCTCATGCTGTATTTTATGCTGTATGTCATACTGTATCTCATGCTGTATCTCATGTTCAAACTCATGCTGTATCTCATGCTGTATCCCATACGGTATCTCATGCTGTATTTCATGCTGTATGTCATACTGTATCTCGTGCTGTATATCATGCTGTACCTCATGCTTTTCCTCATGCTGTACCTCATGCTGTATCTCATGCTGTATCTCTTGCTGTATCTCATACGGGGGGCCAGCACGGGGAGCCAGCACAGAACGGGGGGCCAGCACAGGGGGCCAGCACAGAATTTTTTTTTTTTAAATGTACGCATTCACTATTGTAAGTCGCTCTGGATAAGAGCGTCTGCTAAATGACTAAAAAGTAAATGTAAAAAATGTAATGTTCTATCTCATACTGTATCTCATGCTATATCTCATACTGTATCTCATACTGTATCTCATACTGTATCACATACTTTATCTAATGTTCTATCTCATACTGTATATCATGTTCTATCTCGAACTGTATCTCATGCTGTATATCCATGTTCTATCAAATACTGTATCTCATGCTGTACCTCATACTGTATCTCATGCTGTACCTCATACTGTATGTCATGCTGTATATCATGTTCTATCTTGAACTGTATTTCATGCTGTATTTCATGCTGTATGTCATACTGTATCTCGTGCTGTATATCATGCTGTACCTCATGCTGTACCTCATGCTGTACCTCATGCTGTATCTCATGCTGTATCTCATGCTGTATCTCATACTGTATCTCATGTTGTACCTCATACTGTATGTCATGCTGTACCTCATACTGTATGTCATGCTGTATATCATGTTCTATCTTGAACTGTATTTCATGCTGTATTTCATGCTGTATGTCATACTGTATCTCGTGCTGTATATCATGCTGTACCTCATGCTGTACCTCATGCTGTATCTCATGCTGTATCTCATGCTGTATCTCATACTGTATCTAATGTTCTATCTCATACTGTATCTCATGCTATATCTCATACTGTATCTCATACTGTATCTAATGTTCTATCTCATACTGTATCTCATGCTGTATCTCAATTCTATCTCATACTGTATCTCATACTGTATCACATACTGTATCTAATGTTCTATCTCATACTGTATATCATGTTCTATCTCGAACTGTATCTCATGCTGTATATCCATGTTCTATCAAATACTGTATCTCATGCTATACCTCATACTGTATCTCATGTTGTACCTCATACTGTATGTCATGCTGTATCTCACGCTGTATATCATGTTCTATCTCGAACTGTATCTCAAGCTGTATTTCATGCTCTATGTCATACTGTATCTCGTGCTGTATATCATGCTGTGCCTCATGCTGTACCTCATGCTGTACCTCATACTGTATCTCATGCTATATCTCATACTGTATCTCATACTGTATCTAATGTTCTATCTCATACTGTATCTCATACTGTATCTCATTTCTATCTCATACTGTATATCATGTTCTATCTCGAACTGTATCTCATGCTGTATATCCATGTTCTATCAAATACTGTATCTCATGCTATATCTCATACTGTATCTCATACTGTATCTAATGTTCTATCTCATACTGTATCTCATACTGTATCTAATGTTCTATCTCATACTGTATATCATGTTCTATCTCGAACTGTATCTCATGCTGTATATCCATGTTCTATCAAATACTGTATCTCATGCTGTATCTCATACTGTATCTCATGCTGTACCTCATACTGTATGTCATGCTGTATCTCATGCTGGTTATCATGTTCTATCTCGAACTGTATCTCATGCTGTATATCCATGTTATATCAAATACTGTATCTCATGTTGTATCTCATACTGTATCTCATGCTGTACCTCATACTGTATGTCATGCTGTATCTCATGCTAGTTATCATGTTCTATCTCGAACTGTATCTCATGCTGTATTTCATGCTGTATGTCATACTGTATCTCGTGCTGTATATCATGCTGTACCTCATGCTGTCCCTCATGCTGTACCTCATGCTGTATCTCATACTGTATCTTATGTTCTATCTCATACTGTATCTCATGTTCTATCTCATACTGTATCTCATGCTGTACCTCATACTGTATGTCATGCTGTATCTCATGCTAGTTATCATGTTCTATCTCGAACTGTATCTCATACTGTATCTCATACTGTATGTCATTCTGTATCTCATAATGTATCTCATGCTGTATCTCATGGTGCGTCTCATGCTGTATCTCATGCTGTATCTCATATTCCAACTCGTACTGTATCTCATACTGTATCTCATACTATATCTCATGTTGTATCTCATACAGTATCTCATGCTGTATCTCATGTTTCAAATGGCGCCGGAAAGAAATGGCAGCAGTTTTACGTACCCCCAACCAATTGTACTATTATGTGTTTTTTTTCACGTTATTTGTAACTTATTTTGTACATAATGTTTCTGCAACCGTATCTTACGACAAAAAAAGAGCTTCTGGATATCAGGACAGCGATCACACACCTCGGATTAGACTAAGATTTCTTCTTCAACAAGCAACACGCACAGGACATTCGCCAAACACCCGACAGGACCAACATCCCCATTATTTGCAAGAGGAAGAAACGCAGGTACAGGGGACACAGAGCGGGATGCCTCATGAGGACCCACAGAAGGCGAGTGGGAAAGCTGCCATTACCATCAATATTACTCGCCAACGTGCAATCATTGGACAATAAATTAGACGAGGTACGATCACAAATATCCTACCAACTGGACATAAAAAACTGTAATATCCTATGTTTCACAGAATCGTGGCTGAATGACGACATGGATATTCAGCTAGCGGGATACACGCTGCACCGGCAGGATAGAACAGCACACTCCGGTAAGACGAGGGGGGGCGGTCTGTGCATATTTGTAAACAACAGCTGGTGCGCGAAATCTGAGGAAGTCTCTAGATTTTGCTCGCCTGAAGTAGAGTATATTGTGATAAATTGCAGGCCACACTACTTGCCTACAGAGTTTTCAGATATACTTTTCGTGGCTGTTTATTTACCACCATAGACAGATGCTGGCACTAAGACTGCACTCAGTCAGCTGTATAAGGAAATAAGCAAACAGGAAACCACTCACCCAGAGGCGGCGCTCCTAGTGGCCGGAGACTTTAATGAAGGGAAACTTAAATCAGTTCTACCAAATTTCAATCGACATGTTAAATGTGCAACCAGAGGGAAAACAATTCTAGATCACCTGTACTCCACACACAGAGACGCGTACAAAGCTCTCCCTCGCCCTCCATCTGGTAAATCCGACCACAACTCTATCCTCCTGATTCCTGCTTACAAGCAAAAATTAAAGCAGGAAGCACCAGTGACTTGGTCTATAAAAAAGTGGTCAGATGAAGCAGATGCTAAACTACAGGACTGTTTTGCTATCACAGACTGGAACATGTTCCGGGATTCTTCCGATGGCATTGAGGAGTACACCACATCAGTCACTGACTTTAGCAATAAGTGCATTGAAGACGTCGTCCCCACAGTGACTGTACGTACATACCCCAACCAGAAGCCATGGATTACAGGCAACATTCGCACTGAGCTAAAGGGCAGAGCTGCCACTTTCAAGGTGCAGGACTCTAACCCGGAAGCTTACAAGATATCCTGCTATGCCCTGCGACGAACCATCAAACAGGCAAAGCGTCAATACAGGGCTAACATTGAATCATACTACACCGGCTCCGACGCTCGTCTTATGTGGCAGGGCTCACAAGCTATTACAGACTACAACGGGAATCACAGCCGCGAGCTGCCCAGTGACACGAGCCTACCAGACGAGCTAAATCACTTCTATGCTCGCTTCAAGGCAAGCAACACTAAGGCATGCATGAGAGCATCAGCTGTTCTGGACGACTGTGTGATCACGCTGTCCGTAGCCGACGTGAGTAAGACCTTTAAACAGGTCAACATACGGATTACCAGGATGTGTGCAATGGGCATGTGCTGTCCAACTGGCAGGTGTCTTCACTGACAATTTCAACATGTCCCTATTGAGTCTGTAATACCAGCATGGTTCAAGCAGACCACCATAGTCCCTGTGCCCAAGAACACAAAGGCAACCTGCCTAAAAGACTACAGACCCGTAGCACTCACGTCCGTAGCCATGAAGTGCTTTGAAAGGCTGGTAATGGCTCACATCAACACCATTATCCCAGAAACCCTAGACCCACTCCAATTTGCATACCGCCCAAACAAATCCACAGATGATGCAATCTCTATTGCACTCCACACTGCCCTTTCCCACCTAGACAAAAGGAACACTTATGTGAGAATGCTATTCATTGACTACAACTCAGCGTTCAACACCATAGTACCCTCAAAGCTCATCACTAAGCTAAGGATCCTGGGACTAAACATCTCCCTATGCAACTGGATCCTGGACTTCCTGACGGGCAGCCCCCAGGTGGTGAGGGTAGGTAGCGACACATCTGCCATGCTGATCCTCATCACTGGAGCCCCCCAGGGGTGCGTGCTCAGTCCCCTACTGTATTCCCTGTTAATCCACGACTGCATGGCCAGGCACGACTCCAACACCATCATTAAGTTTGCAGACACAGCAGTGGTAGGCCTGATCACCAACAACGACGAGACAGCCTATAGGGAGGAGGTGAGAGTCTGTATCATGCTGTATCTCATTTTCCAACTCATACTGTATCTCATACTGTATCATGTTCTATCTCATGCTGTATCTCATACTGTATCTCATGCTGTATCTCATACTGTATCTGATACTGTATTTCATGCTGTATCTCATTCTGTATCTCATACTGTATCTCAATCTGTATCTCATGTTCCATCTCATACTGTATCTCATGTTCTATCTAATTCTGTATCTCATACTGTATCTCATTCTGTAGCTCATGCTGTATCTCATGCTGTATCTCATGCTGTATCTCATTCGGTATCTCCTACTGTATCTCATGCTGTATCCCATTCTGTATCTCATGCTGTATCTTATACCGTATCTTTTACCGTATCTTATACCGTATCTCATACCGTATCTCATGCTGTATCTCATAATGTTTCTCATTCTGTATCTCATGTTCTATCTCATAATGTATCTAATGCTGTATCTCATACTGTATCTCATTTTCTATATCATGCTGTATCTCATACTGTGTCTCATTTTCTATATAATGCTGTATCTCATACTGTATCTCATGCTGTATCTCATACTGTATCTCATGCTGTATCTCATGTTAAATCTCATGCTGTATCTCATGTTCTATCTCATACTGTGTCTCATACTGTATCTCATACTGTATCTCATTCTGTATCTCATGCTGTATCATGTTTTATCTCATACTGTATCTCATTTTCTATATCATGCTGTATCTCATCCTGTATCTCATTTTCTATATCATGCTGTATCTCATACTGTATCTCATGCTCTATCTCATACTGTACTTCATACTGTATCTCATGCTGTATCTCATGTTCTATCTCATACTGTACCTCATGTTCTATATTATACTGTATCTCATTCTGTATCTCCTTCTTTATCTCATGCTGTATCTCATACTGTATCTCATACTGTATCTCATGTTCTATATTATACTGTATCTCATTCTGTATCTCCTTCTTTATCTCATGCTGTATCTCATACTGTATCTCATACTGTATATCATGCTGTATCTCATACTGTATCTCATGCTGTATCTCATACTGTATCTCATACTGTATCGCAATCTTTATCTCATGCTGTATCTGATGTTCTATCTCATACTGTATCTCATGCTGTATCTCATACTGTATCCCATACTGTATCTCGTGCTGTATCTCATACTGTATCTCAAATTGTATCTCGTGCTGTATCTCATACAATATCTCATGCTGTATCTCATGTTTTATCTCATGCTGTATCTCATGCTGTATCTCATACTGTATCTCATACTGTATCTCGTGCTGTATCTCATACTGTATCTCATGCTGTATCTCATGTTCTATCTCATGCTGTATCTCATGCTGTATCTCATGCTGTATCTCATACTATATCTCATGTTCTGCCTTATACGGTATCTCATACGGTATCTCATACTGTATCTCATGCTGTATCTCATACTGTATCTCATACTGTATCTCATTTTCTACATCATGCTGTATCTCATACTGTACCTCATACTGTATCTCATGCTGTATCTCATACTCTATCTCATGTTGTATCTCATGCTGAATCTCATACTGTATCTCATACTGTATCTCCAAGTGGTCTCCCAACAAACAAAGCCTAGACTTGTACCTACTTCTCTGAGTTTCTGAAAGGTAGTTTCCTTGGGAGATTATGGTCTCTCCACTATTTCAACATGTATCCTTCCCCAGCAAGGCATTTAATTGTCACACACATAGGTGTAATTACTGATGTCTACTGTAAAGTCTCTCTAACCTCCATGCCTCCAGGTTACTGCACATTAACTCAAGTGAGTCATCAGTCAAATACAGTCATTAGAGTCACAGCTTGTCAACCCAAAACCACACAAGACAGCAAGTCAATGGGGTTGTTATACCTTGAAACAAAACAACAGCATGGAAGGGTGTAACTGGGTGTAGGCTAAAAACCACAAATTAAGCTCAAGTACAGTACCAGTAAAAAGTTTGGACACACCTACTCATTCAAGGGCTTTTCTTTATGTAGAATGTAGAATGTAGAATAATAGGGAAGACATCAAAACTATGAAATAAGACATATGGAATCCTGTAGTAACACTAAAAAAGTGTTAAAAAATCTAAATATATTTTATATTTGAGATTCTTCAAAGTAGCCACCCATTGCCTGAATGACAGCTTTGCAACTCTTGGCATTCTCTCAACCAGCTTCACCTGGAATGCTTTTCCAACAGTCTTGAAGGAGTTCGCACATATGCTGAGCACTTGTTGGCTGCTTTTCCTTCACTCTGCGGTCAAACTCATCCCAAACCATCTCAATTGGGTTGAAGTTGGGTGATTGTGGAGGCCAGGTCATCTGAGGCAGCACTCCATCACTCTCCTTCTTTGTCAAATAGCCCTTACACTGCCTGGAGGTGTGTTTTGGGTCATTGTCCTGTTGAAAAACAAATGATAGTCCCACTAAGCGCAAACCAGATGGGATGGCATATGATTCCATATGTATTATTTCATAGTTTTGATGTCTTCACTATTATTCTACAATGTAGAACATAGTAAAAAATAAAGAAAACCCCTTGAATGAGTAGGTGTGTCCAAACATTTGACTGGTACTGTAAGTTAAGTTATTATATTAAATACATTTTTACCTCACAATATATAGTTTTGTAAATTGACATTTGAATGAAGTGGAAAAGAAGAGAAGAAAAGCAGAGTACATGCTCTGTTATCATTCCTTCATTGAACACCGTGGCTCTACACTACAGTACTGTCTAGCACTAAATATGTCTGGTTTATCTGTGTGTTCCCACCACAGTCTGTGTCTCTGTGTCTCTGTGTCTGTGTGCTTAGTCTCTGTGTCTGTGTGCTGTGTCTGTGTCTCTGTGTATGTGTGCTGTGTGTCTGTGTTTCTGTCTCTGTGTTTCTGTGTCTCTGTCTCTGTGTGCTGTGTCTCTGTGTCTGTGTACTGTGTCTCCGTGTCTCTGTGCTGTCTCTGTGCTGTGTCACTGTGCTGTCTCTCTGTCTCTGTGTCTGTGTCTCTGTCACTGTGTCTCTGTGTCTCTGTTACTGTGTCTCTGTGTCTGTGTCTCCGTTTCTCTGTGCTGTGTCTCTGTCGCTGTGTCTCTGTGTCTCTGTGTCTCTGTGTCTCTGTGTCTCTTTCTCTCTGTGTCTGTGTCTCGGTGTCTCTGTGCTGTGTCACTGTGCTGTCTCTCTGTCTCTGTGTCTGTGTCTCTGTGTCTCTGTCTCTTTGTTTCTGTCTCTCTGTGTCTCTGTGCTGTTTATCTGCCTCTCTGTCTCTATCTCTCTGTCTCTGTGTTGTGCCAGAGGCCTTATCATTATCAGACCCAATCAGCAGGTGAGATACACCAGCCAAGACAGCACCTCAATAACATCTCTTTATCCAGCCTCAGATACTGACTGATGATTGTTATTGAGACACACAGGCCTGTCAGACTGTCAATATGGCCCTGGGGGAAGTGGCTGTTGCTACACGTCAACACCTGCTAGATTACACAGCGGAGAACAGAAACAATCACATAGCTGCTATTATGTATACAAATAGTTCAAGTTTAATTCATTTCCTGTGACTTTGTGTGTGTCAACTGAGGTGAGAGATTGCAGGAGTTCATCTGACTTTATATTGTGTGTTCTGTTCAGAATGGAACTCTTTCTTTTAGAACTGTGAGTTGTAGAAGATGTATGAGTTTGTGTTCATCAGAATGGAACTCTTGTCTTTCTCTCTTCTAGAATCCTAGACTTCCGGAGGGTACCGCCGGTGGTGGGCAGGCTGGTGAACGTGACGGGGGAGATTCTCCTGACCACTCACAACGAGGACCTAAGGAGTGTATTCTTTACCTCTCCAGGTAGGCATTACCCCTTCAGGAAGGCATTACCCCTTCAGGTAGGCATTACCCGGCTACCTAGGTCTTAAATAATCAGTCTATGATTAAAAGGCGATGATGAAATCTGCGTACTGCTGGTTTAAACAAATCTATATGTATGTCTATTCCCTTTCAAACAGCAAACAACACATGTTTCTTTGCCAAGTGTCTGTACGTGTGTAAGACTGAGTATGCAGTGTGTGGGAGCCCTGACCTGCTGGAGGGCTCCATGTCAGCCTACCTCCCCGGTCTCAGCATTGCCCCTCGTATCTCCCTCCCCAACCCCTGGATACGATCATACACCTTCACTGGCAGGGAGGAGTAAGCATACAACCCTGAGACCTGAGACCGTAACCCTGAGATCTTAACCCTGAGACCTGAGACCTTAACCCTGAGACCTGAGTTCCTTAACCCTGAGACCGTAACCCTGAGACCTTAACCCTGAGACCTGAGACCTTAACCCTGAGACCTGAGTCCTTAACCCTGAGACCGTAACCCTGAGACCTTAACCCTGAGACCTGAGACCTTAACCCTGAGACCGTAACCCTGAGACCGTAACCCTGAGACCTTAACCCTGAGACCTGAGACCTTAACCCTGAGACCTGAGTTCCTTAACCCTGAGACCGTAACCCTGAGACCTTAACCCTGAGACCTGAGACCTTAACCCTGAGACCTGAGTCCTTAACCCTGAGACCGTAACCCTGAGACCTTAACCCTGAGACCTGAGACCTTAACCCTGAGACCGTAACCCTGAGACCGTAACCCTGAGACCTTAACCCTGAGACCTGAGACCTTAACCCTGAGACCGTAACCCTGAGACCTTAACCCTGAGACCTGAGACCGTAACCCTGAGACCGTAACCCTGAGACCTTAACCCTGAGATCTTAACCCTGAGACCTGAGACCTTAACCCTGAGACCTTAACCCTGAGACCTGAGACCTTAACCCTGAGACCTACACATCTCTTCCCATTTGCCATTTTGGAGCATCTCATTTCCATTTTGAAAGTCCTCCATTTTACTGTTAATTTATGATGGCAGACAGAACATTCATATCTTGTTATAATATCTTGTTATAATCTGTCTGTCTCTACCAGGTGGGAGGTGAACCCCTTCTACTGTGACACTATAAAGCAGCTGTATCCCTACAACTCAGGGAACAGGCTGCTCAACATCATAGATATGGCCATCTTTGACTTCCTCATTGGTACGTACTACCACCCATCACCCCTGATGGACCCCTGTCCTCATCCCATATGACACCCTATTACCTATGCAAGTGCTCTACTTCTCTCTGTAGTCCTATGTGAGTGAACATTTGTTCTTGGCACTCTCCCTCAGGTAACATGGACAGGCACCATTATGAGATCTTCACTAAGTTTGGCGATGAAGGTTTCCTTCTTCACTTTGACAACGCCAAAGGGTGGGTACTAGAGGTGTTATATAACTTCAGTCATTGTACAATGGAATATTTGTTGTTCCCTTATGATGACATCACTTCCTGTGTTTCAGGTTTGGGAAGCATTCTCATGATGAGATGTCCATACTGGCTCCACTGTCACAGTGCTGCATGTAAATATGGAGAGCATACACTAGTCACTAATACAGATTAACTAACACCAATATTTAACCTTAATTGAAAACATTTGGCATGGCAACTGACGAGTCAAGTCTCATTCTTTGCCCATCTCTCCCGCACTCTCTCTCCCCCTCTACCCCTCTCCTGCCCCTCTTCACCTCTCAGTATAAAGCGTTCCACATTGCTGCGGATGCAGCTCCTCTCACAGGACCACTATAGGCTCAGTGACGTGATGAGGGAGTCCCTGGGAGGAGACGCACTGCAGCCGGTCCTCGCTGAGCCCCACCTGCAGGCCCTGGACCGCCGGCTGCAGCGCGTCCTAAAGACAGTCCACAGGTGTGTCCGCAGGCTAGGAGAGGCTCAGGTGATCACCACAGACTTTGTTGATACCTCCGTCATGCCTGAGTCTGTCAAACCGGTGGCTACGCCCAACAAGGAGAAGTAATTAAGGTTACTAAGGAATCCAAAACGGAGAAGGGCACTATAATAGAGGATTAGGGTGGCATTTTGGACGTATCCCCAAGTCCTGCAAGGGAAGGTAACTATTGACTAAGCACTGTCTGAGGATCATAATGGCAGGTGACCCTGTCCTGTAAAGCAGGAAGCACAGGCTCTGGTCTCTCTCACAGAGTAATACATTCTGCACTAGTTTTCAGTGGTGTGTATTCATGGATGCCAAGGGAAGACTTCCCCAAAAATTTGAAAAAAATTATATATATACAGTGGGGCAAAAAAGTATTTAGTCAGCCACCAATTGTGCAAGTTCTCCCATTTAAAAAGATGAGAGGCCTGTAATTTTCATCATAGGTACATGTCAACATGACAGACAAAATGAGAAAAGAAAATCCAGAAAATCACATTGTAGGATTTTTAATGAATTTATTTGCAAATTATGGTGGAAAATAAGTATTTGGTCACCTACAAACAAGCAAGATTTCTGGCTCTCACAGACCTGTAACTTCTTCTTTAAGAGGCTCCTCTGTCCTCCACTCGTTACCTGTATTAATGGCACCTGTTTGAACTTGTTATCAGTATAAAAGACACCTGTCCACAACCTCAAACAGTCACACTCCAAACTCCACTATGGCCAAGACCAAAGAGCTGCCAAAGGACACCAGAACAAAATTGTAGACCTGCACCAGGCTGGGAAGACTGAATCTGCAATAGGTTAGCAGCTTGGTTTGAAGAAATCAACTATCAATTATTAGGAAATGGAAGACATACAAGACCACTGATAATCTCCCTCGATCTGGGGCTCCACGCAAGATCTCACCCCGTGGGGTCAAAATGATCACAAGAACGGTGAGCAAAAATCCCAGAACCACACGGGTGGACCTAGTGAATGACCTGCAGAGAGCTGGGACCAAAGTAACAAAGCCTACCATCAGTAACACACTACGCCGCCAGGGACTCAAATCCTGCAGTGCCAGACGTGTCCCCCTGCTTAAGCCAGTACATGTCCAGGCCCGTCTGAAGTTTGCTAGAGAGCATTTTGATGATCCAGAAGAGGATTGGGAGAATGTCATATGGTCAGATGAAACCAAAATATAACTTTTTTGGTAAAAACTCAACTCGTCGTGTTTGGAGGACAAAGAATGCTGAGTTGCATCCAAAGAACACCATACCTACTGTGAAGCATGGGGGTGGAAACATCATGCTTTGGGGCTGTTTTTCTGCAAAGGGACCAGGACGACTGATCCGTGTAAAGGAAAGAATGAATAGGGCCATGTATTGTGAGATTTTGAGTGAAAACCTCCTTCCATCAGCAAGGGCATTGAAGATGAAACGTGGCTGGGTCTTTCAGGATGACAATGATCCCAAACACACCGCCCGGGCAACGAAGGAGTGGCTTCGTAAGAAGCATTTCAAGGTCCTGGAGTGGCCTAGCCAGTCTCCAGATCTCAACCCCATAGAAAATCTTTGGAGGGAGTTGAAAGTCCGTGTTGCCCAGCGACAGCCCCAAAACATCACTGCTCTAGAGGAGATCTGCATGGAGGAATGGGCCAAAATACCAGCAACAGTGTGTGAAAACCTTGTGAAGACTTACAGAAAACGTTTCACCTGTGTCATTGCCAACAAAGAGTATATAACAAAGTATTGAGATAAACTTTTGTTATTGACCAAATACTTATTTTCCACCATAATTTGCAAATAATAAATCCTACAATGTGATTTTCTGGATTTTTTTCCCCTCATTTTGTCTATCATAGTTGACGTGTACCTATGATGAAAATTACAGGCCTCTCTCATCTTTTTAAGTGGGAGAACTTGCACAATTGGTGGCTGACAATTGGTGGCTGACTAAATACTTTTTTGCCCCACTGTATATTATTATAATAATATATATATATTTTATATATGTATAAAATAATGTATCTTTCGTCTCTCTGTTTTCGGAGAAATATTCTGAGCGAGGGAAACAGCGCCCCTCTGTCTCAGTATGTGTAGCCCATGTATCTGATGCTGTCTGGACCAAAAGAGTATGACATGTTGCCGCCATAGCGTTTGATTGATTGATTTCAACAAGCATTTGGCCTCCCTTGATAAAAAAAGTATAACATATTTAGCCAATCACATTGAGCTGAGCTCAACTGTGGGTTGTACTGCTGCAGCAAAACGCCTCCAAGGGAGGCCAGTTTGGATTTGGCTTCACACCAATCAAATCTCATCCTGAGCAAAACTTCACTGTCAGAAAAGTGTGTCTGTTTCTGGTCTGCTTGTGTTGATGTCCTGCAGTAGCTAGCTTGCTAAATCGGCCCTTTCCCAAGCCATGGATGGGGATGGGAATTTGGACTTGTGATTTTGATGCCAATTCTCTCTACAGGCCAATGGTTATGACGGCAATTCCGATCTAACCATAGATCCATATATTGTGCCACTGGCCTGAGACGATTGAAGTTCAATATGTAGCCTAGATGGAGCCTAGTAGGCTCACGTTAACTAGCAGGCTCATGTTAACTAGTTAGCTAACTTAGCTGGTTCATTGCTACCCATGCGAGGAAGTTAGGCTAGCAAGCATTTTAGCTAGGTAGCCTATGAAAACAAAAACTAAAAGAGTACAAAATCATAGATCGTTCTGCCAACATGAAAGAGAGGAGGACGGCATTAGCGTTCAACTAATCTATAAGTAGAGTGAGTCCCCACTCAAGCACACACACACACAGACAGAAATCAGTACCATGGACAGCCACATGATATTTAACAACATTGATTGGACAAAATTGTTTTCGGCATCTTTGTTTGTTTTCAATGTATTAAACTAAGCATATATAGCCTTGTTGATTTGATTATGTTTAAATGTTTAATATGGAATGGTGCTGGGATAGAGGCAGTGCTAACGTTGTCTTTGTGCTGACATGCAGTAACTCAAAATCAGTAGTTGTTTAGTATACTGTGGAAACATTAACCTGCTTGACCATGCTGCAGGTCATATAACTGGTTGTTACATGCAATATTTACTTTGTGAACTTCACCAGACAGATGTTGCTCTCAGGTTTTGTGATGAAACAAACATATGTGTAGTTGAATTTATTCCGCCACTATGTGACTGTTGTCTTTTTGTTGTCACAGCCTTATTGTAAATTACGGTGGTGTATGAACGAATGGGTTATAGAGCAAACAATTCAATTATCGCATCATAGGTTTACCCCTACCTACATGTACTAATGACCTCGACTAACCTGTACCCCCGCAGATTGACTCAGTACTGGTACCCCCTGTATATAGCCTCGTTATTGTTATTTTATTGTGTTACTTTTTATTGTATTTTTTACTTTAGTTTATTTAGTAAATATTTTCTTAACTTTATTTCTCGAACTGTGGATTAAGGGCTTGTAAGTAAGCATTTCACAGTAAGGTGTAATACCTGTTATATTCAATGAGTGACAAATAACATTTGATTTGAATATAGCTTTTTTACTGGCTTGGCTTCCCCAGTGATTTTACCCACACAGCGCTACTGCTAGTCTTTCAAGTCCAACGTTTGAAATGATACAGCCTGTTTTGTCAATAAACAGCAGCACTGCTTTCCTGCACTGTCAAAATGTCTCCCGTGTCCTTGGGCTATGTGGTCACCTGTATGTCACCGGGCACCTTGGAGTACAAACAAGACGTCATCTTTGGGGGAAAGAGAGAGAAAGCTATTTAAAAGAGGTTGTGACAGAGGAGGGGGTGAGGGGTGGGAGAGACAGACAGCATCTAATCCCTGTCTGTCTGTCTCATCAGGAGGTGTCTGTCTGTCTTTCTGAACAGGTGTCTGTCTGTCTCGTCAGGTGTCTGTCTGTCCATCTGTCTGTCTTTCTGTCTCATCAGGAGGTGTCTGTCTGTCTTTCTGTCTCATCAGGAGTGTCCATATGACTTTCTGTCTTTCTGCCTCAACAGGAGGTATCTGTCTGTCTCTTTCGTTGTCTGTTTGTCAGCCCTTTAAGTGGTTTCACAACACCAACCCAACCATAACACACCCTGACATAGATACCTCATCACAACTACAGTACTGTATGTGGACATGCAGCTTATCATATCACCACCAGCTATACTTTGTTCTAACTAGTCTGAAACAAAGCTTTGTCTTCAAACAACGTTCTGTTGGATGCCATTTCATCACAACATGTCTGGACCTTTTGCTCTGAGCTGTTCTCATTACTGTCCTGACTACAAATCCAATGCATCCTGATGTTTTTGATGAGAGGGAGAATAACCACAACTATTTTAAAGAGCCTAAGTAAGTTAAATCATGCCAAATTAGTAAGTTAAATCCTGCCAAATGAAGTTTGGCTTCTGCCCAACACTACTGAAGGGAGCCTGTTTGCCAGCTTAAAAAGGTGTCAGCAACAACAAAAGCTCAGTCACCTGATTTTAATTACATGCAGGAGTGGGTTCTGGGTTTACCAACTTTATAAGCTTTCTGATGAAGTGTGTGTCGGTTTCATTCAACCTATTTCAAGCCTTTTTGTGGTCATTGTTTACACCATCAAGCATGGTAATTGTTCAAAAGACTATTCTTACAAAACAGTAATCCACCAACAGTTTAAACATCTCATTTCAGTGACCATCAATGAGGTGCATCTCAATAGTCTGAAGGGGCTTCCTTTCTTTATATGCACTGAAACAAAACAGAATGTGAGGCCCTCCATGGGATTTTCCTTCACCTGTCCTGTCAGTTTATGTGGGTGTAGTGACTAATGGGCAAAATCTGGCAGGAAGTGGTTGCTGGTATTAAATCCTAGATGCCATTACCTGCCGTTGTGCCCTTCAGCAAGGCACTTAACCCCCCACAACAGCTGCCTGGGCACCCAGTGTGCCAGCCCCCACACCTCTCCAAAACCTCTGTGTGTGTGTCTTTCAGAGGGGTTAGCTCAAATTTCAGTTGGACCTTGTGGGCGATCAACCAATAAAGCGACCTTAACCTTAAAGAAAGCACTGAAGACTTGAGGCATTGCACTGCCCTCCGGAGTTCAGAGATGATATTGCACCTTATTTACTACAGGAAACAATCACTGTCTTTCAATTCGGACTATTTCACCATTATCATAGTATAAACATATTCAGACAAACAATGAGTAAAGACGTACAAGACTCACAGGTAATTTTACCTTTTTATTGCTTAAACTGCCATCTGGAACAATCTATACCAAAAGGATAAACGTCTTTGCACATACAGGAAGTCAAACAGAGTACAGTCATTGGGTAGAATAGAAAAAGAATGGTCCTCAGATGACCTGCAGCTCTCAGAGCCTGCTGCAGGCCCCGCAAACTTGCTGAAGGTCAGGCTAGCAGGAGTGTCTATGCCCGGGTTACATAAGCTAAGGCAAACCGGGCGGATTGCAGTGTGCCTACTAGTGAGCACTAATCTTGTGATGTGTTTTACCATATCAGTAGTTCTACGTGAAGAAACACCAGCAAACCACTGGTGAGTTGTGAACTGTCAGCAAATAGACACCTGCAATATTCCAGAACATCAACAATCTGAAAGCAATACAAAAGTTTTGAACCAAGTAGGCAACACTGCAATCGACTCAGTATCATGTTGATTGGTTTTGAACATACACACGGTTACACAAGTCCATCCATCCAGTCAGCCATACTGTTTTGTACATAAGATTAAAATTGGAAACATGACAGAGCCTAAACAAAGACAATACCTCAGAAAGGGATAAAAGCATTACCGTATGTCAGGGTCCTTTCTGTTAGAAAGGGGTGAGGGGCAAGCTGTGAGGCAGGAATGAACAGGAATACAACTTAGACTATAGATTTCTGCAGGAGTTAGAAGAAAAATAGCTAATGACGTGTTTTCTTAAGATTCAAGGGGTGAAGCTGAGTGAATGACCAACTGTTTGATCGACAGGGGCAGTTTGAGAATACCATTTCATTCACACCATCTCATCACTTTACACTATGCTGTAGGTAGGCATAGAGTAGATAACAGATCATTTCAAAAACACATTCAAATCATTTTCACTATGCTTTAACAGCGAAGCTGCTTTAAAATAAAGATATAATCGTAAAACTCATGATAATTTAATCTGATGTCTGAATTACCACAGTTGGGATGCTTTCTTACACTTAAATTTTGCACTCAAATACATAAACAATTAAGTCTTAACCATCTACAATTCAGATTTATGTTAATTACTTTAAAGCCCTTTCGCCTACTTTTAAGAGGTTAACCCATGCCTGTCACAATACAACTACATACTGTTTTGTCGGTTGGCAAGAATAAGCATTTATTTACGCTGTGGCACTGAACACCTAAAATAGAATTTATGGAAAAATAAGCATTTACAAAAAGACATTTAAACGTACTTAACTTTACCATCACTCCAAACCATAACATTAGTTCATTCAGTCAATAAAGATAACTTTAATTGTCATAACTATGTAATAATAATTCTGTTTAAAAACATAGTGATTAAGTTATTTGGTGTATACTGAAAAATGCTGAATACTGAAAACCATTTAATAATCTTTTTCCCCCCTATTGTAGTCAATAATGTACCAACAAATCAGAGGTGAGTGTTAACATGGTGATACTTCCTGTTTTGAGTTCCACTGCTTCTGACAGAATAAGAACAATTACTAACATTTAGCACTAGTTTGGTAGCTGTCCAACAGAAAGCTTTCTGGTTGCATTAAGTTGTACAAACTCTCTCAAACTAGATAAAATAACAGTGAATTGGATTGATGGACCAATCAATGGAAACAATGTAAAAATGTCTGCGATTTAATGTACAGTAACAATGGAGGATAACCATTGATTATCATTGCATGAAAGCTACATAACAAATTAGATGCAATCATTATGCTCCCAGCATTCTTGTAATTCTAAAAAGTACAATTTTATGAATTATTTTGTAAAGATGTCAACATTGACACATTTTTATTGAAACCGAACTAGTTAAAAATATCTGAACAATATTCAGCATGGACGCTTACTTCACCATGTTACGTTTGATTGTCCCATCTTATCATTGGCCTGTCCTAACCTCGGCCAATCCCCTACTAATCACTGCTCGTGTTTAAACTAGAGGAAAACAATTCTAGATTCAGTGAAGGCAGTGAAAGCAAACCATATGAATTTGGTACATTTAAACTGTAACATAACTGTGCTCCTATAGGTGACTATGATAGCTAGGTGATGGGTAGCATAACATTTAGATGAGTAAAAAAAAAAGTCAAAGCAAATGGAAGATCAATTTAAGTGACATTGAAGCAAAATTGCATTGGTGGACCCTGGTTCTAAAAGAGGCGGCGTTATGGGGTTACATCAGGGATTGGGGGGGGGTACAGGGGTAGGGGGTGTGTTATAGGGTTACATAGGGGATTAGGGGGTGGGGTGTGTTATGGTGTTACAAAGGGGATTAGAGGGTGGGGGGGTACAGGGAGTGGGTGTGTTATGGGGTTACACTGGGGATTAGGGGGTACAGGGAGTGTGTGTGTTATGGGGTTACATCGGGGATTAGGGTGTGTTATGGGGTTACAGGAGGTGGGGAAACCCCTCAGACAGACAGTGACACGAAGCTGTTGTACTGTTGGATGTTGCGTTTCAGAATGTCCGAGCAGGGTCCCAGGACACGCTCGAACCGCGGTCGGTCCAGCTTCACACACTTCAGAGGACCGCGGGCAACCACAGTGGCAGCACGGGGACGGTTCATCAGCAGGGCAATCTCACCTGGAGGAACGGAGTACATGTTCAATACAAAACAGGCTTCAGAAATCTGGTTAATTTAAATATAACCTTCATATGTGAGAGGCTTCACAACTCAGGTTAGAGCTTTGTGCTTTTTCAGCAGACCACCTTAAAATGTGAGATTCAGGATTAAATAGTGCATATATAAACAAATTCATCTAGAAAGAAACTTGATGCCTGAGGAGGTTCTTCTTACCAAAGTAGTCAGACGGTTGTAACCTCCCAACTTCCACAAACTCCTCGTTCTCAGAGCGACGCTGCAACACAGCTGCAGAACCCTACAGAACACCAACATCAGGGTAGTGTTCAGTAGGGAGAAAAGGTGTTGAAACAGAGTGAGACGGGGAGGTACTTTAGAGTGATGTGCATACCTCCAGTATGATGAAGAACTCGTCGCCAGGCTCTCCCTGCACCACGATCTTCTGTCCGTCATCAAACTGCACCGGCTCCAGAGAGTCAGCCACCGTCAGACGCTCCCATTTGTCCAGAGACTCTGGGGGGGTGGAGTCACGAGACAGGGGTGTATGTAACATCACAATACTGAACCAAAAGGAAACAACTGTACAGTACAGCTTGGTGGTAGAGGGAGGGTTATTATTCCCTCCGGCAATGAACAGCATAATCATTACAGGGGAAAATTCAAAGATGAGAAGAAACAGTGAGCCTTACCTAAGATGGAGACTTTGCTGAGGAACTCCTCGTACATCTTCCTCTTCCTCAAAGTGCTGCCCTGTAAACAACAAGAGTCCTAATGTTTATTCTCGAGTTCTGACGTTTGTTGTAAGCCTTCAAACGTCATCATGTATCTACTGCTCATAGGGCTAATCTTTTGTAGTTGTCTCCAATGTTCCCTCCAATTTTTTACAGCACTGAGCAAATTTCAGGTCTGCTGAGCAAAAACTTGCCCGTTGTGAAAATTCTGTACAACATCCAGCATGTGTTTACAGTGAACACTAAGGCTGTACCTCCTTTGAATTACTGTTTTAACAGTGGCCAGGTAGTACGGAGAAAAAAAATGTATGAAATGTATGCATTCACTACTGTAAGTCGCTCTGGATAAGAGCGTCTGCTAAATGATTAAAATGTAGGCTACTGTGGCTATTTGATCATAATGTACAGTAGACCTACCAGAGTGGCCTACCATCAAAAACAATAGAGAAAATGCATGCCATAGCATTTCAACATGGACATAGCTGTTCTATCATTTAGCCTACAGTAGCAGCCAATGTGTTGTGTTCAATGTAGGCCTACATTCCATGAGACTTTAGAAAAGAAACATGCAGGGCGAGACAACCTGTTTATCCACTTGTCCTTCAGACAAGGAGGTGACTGAAATGCTGTTGTGTTGTTTGATGAAAGAAACCAGTTTACAAAATAAAATGCATTATAATTCCCATACCATTATTACAGAGAATCAGACAAATTATGCTACCCTCTGCCTATTAGCTACTTAGCTCATTCAAACCTGTGTCAAAATACAACACTGCCCATTTACATTTAAAAAAGAAAATAAAGCTATTTTCTTGACTCGCTTTTCAAAGATGTCTTGAAATGTACACATTTTGTGCTCTTGTAGGAAGCAATCACTCCCCTATTGCTGACTACAAATGATCTATAACTGGGCTAATAACTCACTAACTAGCAATGGATATGAAGAAAAGGTGCACACGTGGCTACATGCAGCTCTCGCTTTGATCTCCAAACAAGCGTACATACTCACGACCGCTCATGTTGTAAACACAGTCCAGTTCAAATTAAAATGGCACAAATCCATATACGGCAACGGTCTATTTGCATATAGACCTACTGCAGCTATGATTGGTTATGCCACACCGGTCTGTGTAAAGCACGGGCTGAGTCCTGTGTTTCAATGCAATAGAAACCTACTCAGATGCGTTCCGCCTCCAACTAAATCTCTTGCATAGTTTATTATGTTGCATTGAAAATGGCTAATAATGCATTGATTCGAATCACAATTGCCACACTAAAGGGAAACATTGATAATGTTGGCAGGGAAAACTGTAGAACAGTGGTAAACCAACCATTTCTGAGTCAAGATCACTGAGTCAAAATGCACACTCAGATGTTTTTAACGTGACTAAAAAAAACAAACCCTATGCAACAATAACCAATTAAAAAGAGTACTGTAGCAATGAGGTTGCGCAGTATGCTATAGGCCCAATACATTATAACCGCATATTAGCTTTGCTTGAATTGCCAATGCATTGTTGTTCGGGCAATTTTTTGGTATTATATTTAAAAAAAATTGAGGTAGGCTATATGACACCAGTAATAGAGCCATTGTTGTATTACCTGTATGCTCACACAGCTGTGCTTCACATTTAAAATGATTTGCTTTTTATTACTGGGCTGATGGTGCTTGCATCTGATGGTCTGTCTCAGCAGAGGGAGAGAGCAGCAGACTGAGGGTCTGCCTCTCAACATCCCTCTGCTCTCCCTTTCCTCCACTGACCAAAAAGCATCACTGTCTTCCAGCTGATGGCACAACTTGAGTCACACCGCATTATTTCTGCCTTATGCACAAATTCATGTTGTTACTCCTATGAGAAAAGGGAAATATTATTAAATAAGACCCAAGACGCTAATAATAACAGCGTAAGCCTATCTACTTTCCTACTCATTCATTACTGCTGCTGTGCTTGTTGTAGCATTGAGTGGAAATAGGAAGAACGTGCATTTTATGGCTTATAAAACTGTTGAATACAAAGTGTTGACAGTACGGAGTAAGAATTTAACATGAACTCACTCATAAAAACAGCATCTCTTTGCTGTACTCGTTGACAATCTCTCTCTAGCCATGGTTTTAACTTCTCTAGGGTAGGTGGCAGTATTTTGACGTCCGGATGAAAGGCGTGCCTATAGTAAACTGCCTGCTACTCAGGCTCAGAAGGTAGGATATGCATATTATTAGTAGATTTAGATAGAAAACACTCTGAAGTTTCTAAACGTGTTCGAATGATGTCTGAGTATAACAGAACTCAAATGGCAGGCAAAAACCTGAGAAAAATCCAACCAGGAAATCTGAAGTTTGTAGTTTTTCAAGTGCTTGCCTATACAGTATACAGTGACTTAGGGTTCATTTTGCACTTCCTAAGGCTTCCACTAGATGTCAACAGTCTTTAGAATGTTTCATGCTTCTACTGTGAATGGGGAGAGAATAAGAGCTCCTGGAAGTAGATGAGTGAGAAAATGACATGAGCTCAGAGGCGCGCACTCACGTGAGAGTTAGCAGTGTTCCTTTTCTTTTTTGAAGACAAAGGTCTTGTCCGGTTGGAATATTAATGATAAAAACATCCTAAAGATTGATTCTATACATCGTTTGACATGTTTCTACGAACTGTAATGGAACTATTTTGACTTTTCGTCTGAATTTAATGCGCGAGCACAGCGCATTTGGAGTACTTGACTGAACAAAAAGGAGGTATTTGGACATATACATGTACTTTATTGAAACAAATAAACATTTTTTGGGGAACTGGGATTCCTGGGAGTGCATTCCAATGAAGATCATCAAAGGTAAATGAATATTTATAATATTATTTCTGAGTTTGTTGACTCCACAATATGGCGGGTTTGGTTTCGTGTCTGAACGCTGTACTCAGATTATTGCAAAGTGTGCTTTCGCTGTAAAGTTTTTTTGAAATCTGACACAGCGGTTGCATTAAGGAGAAGTGTATCTATAATTCTTTGAATAACAGTTTAATATTTTAATCAACGTTTATGATGAGTAATTCTGTAAATTGATGTGCTCATTCACTGGAAGTTTTGGGAGGCAAAACATTTCTGAACATTACACGCCAATGTAAAATGGATTTTTTGGATATAAATATGAACTTTATCGAGAAAAACATACATGTATTGTGTAACATGAAGTCCTATGAGTGCCATCTGATGAAGATCAAAGGTTAATGATTAATTTTAGCTGTATTTCTGTTTTTTGTGACACCTCTCCTTGCTTGGAAAATGGCTGTGTGGTTTTTCTTGTCTAGGTGCTGTCCTAACATAATCTAATGCTATGCTTTCGCCGTAAAGCCTTTTTGAAATCGGACAATGTGGTTGGATTAACGAGAAGTTCATCTTTAAAATGGTGTATGTTTGAGAAATTTGAATTATGAGATTTTGTTGTTTTGAATTTGGCGCCCTGCTAGCGTCCCACATACCCCAGACAGGTTAAACATTTAGAAATCTCACAGAATCAAATTTGCTGTAGCTTTCTTTTATGCCCACTATGTTACTGCAGACACTGTAATCCGAGCCATCCGATTGGCCAGCGGTAGACCTTTCGTGCACTTGATTTGCTCTCAGGGCCCGCTGGTAAGGCAGAGTTTGTACCTTCAGACACATGAAATGGTTCAAAATGGCAACAGTTGGCCTACCCAGTGCATAGGACAGCTGAATCAGGTGCACCTACAGCCAACAGCCAGAGACAAATAAAAAAAATATCAACACAAGGCTTTATCATCTGGTTTTTAACAGAAATGTTTGCCGATCGACTAGGAATGCCTTGGAGATCGACGTGACCACTGCTCTAGAAAGTTGAGAGAAGTTCAATCTTGTGCTTCTCTCTGTGGGCTGATATCTCTGCACGGCAGTCCCAGGGGAGCTGTGCCAACAGTCTCTGGGCTACTGCGCGCATGCAGATTAGAAGGAACATTGGATGTCTGTATATTCAATTCATTCAATCCAGCAGTTATAAAAAAAAATCATAGCAATTCCACCTGTCCCTCATCATTAATTATTCCAAAAGTATTGAAGGTAAATCAACAAATTGTGTCTGTCAGGTGAAATGTCAGAGCAGAGCAGGGCGAGGCTCACCATGAGTATCCTCCTGTAACTGTCTCTGTCGATGCCCCACAGTTTGACGTTGGTCTTGGCTCGGACAGTGGCAGCCCTGGGGGTCCCGTAGATCAGGGCCAACTCTCCAAAGCTGCCCCCCTCCCCGATATTGGTCACCCACTCATTGTTGACATACACCTGGCAGGAAGGTGGGGGGTGTTTAGTCATTAAGACCAGGTAAGGTTAGTGTATTACTGTCTCTATTAGATGTTGTCGTTTCTTGTATTGTGTAGAAATAATTAGGTTTAGCCATCTAATTAGAATCCTATTTCTATGAGAGTAGGCATTGCTAAGGTATTAGATAACAGGAATCTGAATAACCAAGTAACAAATGACAAAAAATTGCATATAAACAGTATAAAAAGAGAGTTGCAAAGTAAGCCTGTCATATTCCAGGGGGAAAAAAACAAGACAAGCTTTCAAACTTGGGGGCCTGTCTTCTTTTAAACTGGAACGCTTGTGTGTGTTAACACGAGAGTCATTGTGCAAAAGCAAAAAGAGTGTTGTTGGTTCCTAAAATACATCAAAGAGACGTACATCCGTCTCTCCTTGGTCGATGACGTAGAAATTATCCCCCTCATCACCTGACGGGGAAGAGAGGATATTGTTCATAATTTCTCTGGAATAAAAAGACATTCAGGTCTAATTGAATTTCCACTGAATCTAAAGAAAATCAGATCCTACTGTACCTTGCATAATGATAGTCTCTCCAGCGATGTAGGTAACTGAAAACATGGCATCAAATATGTCACTGTGAATAAAGATTGTATTTGTTAAGCTTTTGTAAAAATATTAAAAGTCTGTGACTTGATCAGTGGGATTGATAAACTCATTGACAACCAAACTTTAGAGACAAATCAAAGCCTGTTAACAACATACCTCCTCTCGTTGTCATCCAAGTGAGAGAAAAGCACATTCTTTTCGATAGCTTTAGCAAGGGCAGCCATCGTTTTGTAGTCTTTAGGAATGACCTTGAAAACAAAACGCATCCAGGATTAGGCATTTCACCCTAGCTATTCACAAGCTCTCCAGCCAGCCCATAGATGATTAAGTAGAGGACACTTTTGTGGGCTAGTCTGAGCGACTGTGCTTGTGGACTAGTCTGAGCGACTGTGTTTTGTGGACTAGTCAGGGATGCAAACTGGTGAGGGCCCAAAAAGGTGACACTTTTTTTTGCATGTTTCGGTACAACAAAGAAAATATCCCTGCTAGGAAGAAATGCAGGTTTTAACTAATTAAACAACAAAGAATATGATCTACATGATCAGTCTGTGTGTAAAATAAGTGGTTAATGTGAACCTAACTCATAGGTATTTTTTTTATAAAGAAAGCAATTCAATGTTATTTGTTGCCTAGACTTTACTGCAAATGACACTCAAGTCTTGAGAAAAAAACAATACACTTATATTGCAGTTAGCCATGAAAGCCTTTATAATAGAACACTTGTGACCACACACACACACATAAATATTGCACTTGGGAAAAAAACATCTTAAAGTAGAAATACGATGAAGCAAAAAGGCATTCTATTTTTGCTCTATTAGAGTGGCCACTTATAGTAGACATCAATCAAGTACACAAGGCTATATGTGTGCAAAAATAAAGTTCACTAAGTAAAAAAATGTAATAATCCCCCCTCACTCACACACAAGTGTTACTGTCAAGTGCAACAAAACAAAAGCAATATCTTTGGGCTACACTGCACATTATTACATTGTACACTTTCTGCCTGTGGACATCTGTCCTACAATGTGCCAGCAGAGCAAGATACCCTTTGTTGGCATAATTGATCTCTTTCAGACAGAGACTATACCTGGCATATCCCTTTTTATCCACTGTATTGAAAAAGTAAGAAATAGGGAAAGTGTGTGGTGTTCCTTTCACCTCAATAGTGGCATCCAGTTTAAGCCAGACCCAGCTACACTTGATCCCTGAATCCACTTGTTTAACAAGCAACGCCTCATTTTCACCTAATTCTCTCTTTCTGAAAATTAACCACATACTGCAGAGGTTAAACATTAGTTCACAGATCGTAGTTAATTCGTTAGCAAATTAACTAGTCAACATTTCACACAGATTCCCAGGGTCCAGTAAGCAACTAACGTGTTATAACTTGAAGAACAGCAAGGAGTCGTATACCAGTTAATACTACAGCGAATTGGTTAGGTTACTAATGTTAGCTCATCTGATGTTGTAACGTTAGCTAGCTAACGTTAGCTGTCTGACTTTATTAGCCAGCTAATTTTCACACCCTAAACTAAATTATTTGATCAGTTAAGCTGGCTAATGTTGCTCAACATTTCTCTGGCTAGCTAACGTAGAATTCTATCCAGCTAGCAAGATAATGTTACTCAACGCTAACAATACTTGTTCCACCACACTTTCTCCCTCACCTCAAACTATCCAAATGCCAGTTGTTTTCCAGTTACAGCTCATGAGGTGCTGATGCTGTAATTAGCATATTGGTTGTCTCTTCTCTCTTCAGTAGCGTGCTGCATTCTGTTATGTGAACGATGGATATGGCCTTGGATACAGGCAGTATTGCGCCGAAAGGGCATCACTCGTTTGCTTACAGACAGTAGTGTGATCCAAAGCCTGGGACTAGGCCGAGTGACTGTGTTTTGTGGGCCAGTCCGAGTGACTGTGTTTTGTGGGCCAGTCCGGGGCCAGTCCGAGTGACTGTGTTTTGTGGGCCAGTCCGAGTGACTGTGTTTTGTGGGCCAGTCCGAGTGACTGTGTTTTGTGGGCCAGTCCGAGTGACTGTGTTGTTTTAGTAGGCGTCTGTTTCCTCACCTTTCTGACATAGGATGCAGCGTCCTCCTCTGTGTAGACCTCAGCGCTGATGGCTCCTCTCCGCCGGCGACCCTTGACAACGGGGTTCATGGGAGGAGACACCTCCTCATCCCTGGAGTCAGAACGGCTGCTGGCCTTCTGCTGGTTTAGGATCTGCTTGGCCTCCTCCTGCACGAGGTCACAGACATCCAATCAGCTGCCAGGGGAATGCTTTACAATATAAAGGCACTACAATGATAAAGCTACTTTCATGGAAGAGCCTGTCAGGTCTGGAGGTACACAGCTAGACGGTATGCATGCATGCACGCAGACACCACCCTACCCACCTTCTCCAGCCTCTCAAAGTACTCTCTGAGGAAGGCCATGGGTCTGTCAGGCCTGGAGGTACACAGCTGGACGATGCAGTCCTTCAGCAGCTGCTGGATGTTGTGTTTCTGCACGTAGAGCTCACACTCCCTCAGACTCCTCTCCTCCTCACTGCTCGTACTGCTCGATGCCATCACGATGTGCTCCTGCTCCGCTACTGCCTGGTAAACAAACTGACCTTTGAACTAGAGATGGCGAGAGACAACTCAGATGGTTACTTCTATCATTTTCTGAAAGAGTTACAATGCTCTTCTAATGTGGTTGTTATTGTCTTCTAAAATGAGGGCGCATGTGAGACAGAAATAAAGTGAAGAGAGGTGTTACAGGGATGCTTGATGGAAATGTGGTCATATGATGTGATTACATCTTACTAAGTGGTAAACCCACTGTATCCTTGCTTGATGTCATCTGACATTTGTTATCAGTTTCATAATGCAGAGGTCAGGATTAAATGTATGTCATAAACAGTAAATAGCACCATGTCATTCCTAATCTAACAAAGTAGATTATCAAAGACGGAGCCAGATAGCAAGCACGCCATGCTGCTTTACTACTAAAGACAGGATCTATTGCATTGGTAAAGTTAAGTCCTCCATCAAAAGGGTTACATTGTACTGTTCATACGGTTCAGTCGCATCACTAAGACAGATCATGAGGATACAAATGATAGAAACAACCATTTACATCAAGTATTAATAAACTAAATATCTAGCCGAGCTAATGTTGACTAGGATTTCAGACAGTTGTTGAATGTCCTGTTATCTAGCGATGCTTATTGCTCTGGCGTTTACTGCTTATGATCTTTCTCCTGGAATAATGAGATGTCAAAAAACATTTTTTTAAATGGCCTTGCTTTCAAACCGTTGATTGAAGCAGTAACGTTTACCAGTTGGAAGGGTAAATTATAAAGCAAATGCTGGTTGTCTACGATGCTAGTTAGCTAGCTATGATATTAGCTATTTCCTTCAAATACAACAGGGAGCATAACAGATGACAGCATTCAAGACCTAGCTAGTTAGCTAAATTAGGCCTTTAATACGTAGTTAGCTAGGTACTAGAGTTAGTACGCGTCACATCGTTGTTTGGTCACAGATTACTGGTACGTTAGCTAGTTAGTTAACTTAAACATACTAATGACGAAGATAGCTTGCTAAAACTGTATTGATTGATATCAAATCTAGCTAACTAGTTGGCATTTAGGCCTGCAAAGCCCTCTTGCCAATGACGCCATCTTGAGCTCTATCATAAACAAATGCGAGGCGGAGGCTACATATCCCGCAATTGCAAGGACATACATTTTCAACGACGAAGCATGTAAATACTTACAAGAACCCGCGAATTCTTACCGAGCCCTTCGTCAATGACTCGGTTTGGGATGTTATTTCCACAAGCGTACCAAATTTCTCCTTTCGACTTTTCCAAATCCTTGGACCGCTGCCCCACCGGATACGGGTTTAGGACCAATCACGAGCCGTCATTGACGTCAATTCGCCTCGTTCTGACATGTGAGCCGTAACCCTTGGCAACATTAAAGGGGAACGTACGGAAATCATGACGTCAATGAGAAAATTATTAAAATAATAGCGGATAGAAGGACCCGATAGTCTCCTATATAAAATGTCCCATGAACAGTGGGTGGGGCGTCCTCTATTCAAATAAATCTCAATATAGGAATATTTTATGGGGATGAGATTGTTGTTTTAGATTAATGTCTCTGCACGCTATGGCTCAGCAGTTTAGGCTTATAATAAACAATAGATGGCAGTGCCATTGGATTATATTTATGTTTCATGATTGAACAGACAAGGAATTTGTAAAATACATTGTTTGCATAGCTTTTGTGCAAACTGTAAATGTTTTTTTTTTTTTACTCTGCAAAGCTTGTGCCAAAGATGGTCAGCAAAACATTCGATGGGTCCATCCATTTGATGCAGCACACTCCAACCGATCAAAACAATTCCTCGTGCCCAGAATGAAGGTAAAATTAAATAATCGCAATCGTTTCATTTATAATGGGCGGTGCTCTCTGTACTTTTCCCGGAGAGTTTTATTGTAAATGAGGGGATTCGATTAATCTCGGCCGAGCGACCGAGTAGGCGTGTTTTGCACCGGGTGAAAGTTGATTGCATTCGTTGCTGTCTCCCGGGTGTGACGAAATCGGCTCAAAACAAAGTGACTTATAGCACGTGGAGTAACGCTGAGTGTTACACCTTGATCACACTGACAGCATCATCGAGTTTTGGTACACCAGAAATACATTAATTTCCAATGGAACGCTGTATTTGCCTTGCAGCATTGCAGAGGCAATTGCAGTGCGTTCTGTGTGGTACATGCATTGGATTTATCGTACCTCTATGCGTACAATTTGAATGCATAGACAGATTGACGAAATGGTAGCAGAGGGTGAATGTTGAACTTTTGCTGCGTACTATTTTCGCAATGATGCTGTAGGTGCGATCAGGACCTTCTTGCCATACGGTATACATTTTACATTGTACTTAGTCTTCACAATACATGCCGCATCACAACAAAAAGTATAATTGTACACATTAGCAACGTCTTCCGTGGTTTACTAATGGTACCGCACACAAGTCAAAGCAAAGCACAAGTTGAAAGAAATCCAACACGTGCGACACACTGCACACAATGAATGCCGCGCACCACAACCTAGTCCTGCAGATGGGTCGCAGTGGTGTGTATCGCCTCCCAATGAAATGAATCGACTTCTGCCTGAACACATACAGTTGACACAACCGATGTGCATGAGGCGTCATGAGTAGGATTATGTGTTTTCACATGCAAAAGTGGTTAGCTTTACCAATGAAAACGAGATAGAAAATAATTAAAACATACAACATATATTTTCAACAAAAATGTATGTTTCTGGACGATGCACCATGCTGCCTTGAAAAACAAAATGACCGAGCAGCACATACTGTTCGATTTGAGAAGGGCGCTCCCGCTCCTCCCTCCCCGCTTTCGACCGATGACGTAACAGGCCTGCACCCAGTGCCGCGCGGCAGCATAATCGAATCCACCCAATCAGATACATGTTTTCAAAAGGTTGGACAATCTAAGAGGTGCAGAGGTAGTCTCCAAGTTCCAACCAGCCAATAGAAAAGGGCACAAAAGTGACGCATCCAGCCCTCAGCTGTTTTTGTTTTCGTCTGCCTCCTGTTAACTCTAGAAGTTAGGGTTAAAACAGAATACAAGCGCCGTGTTCTAAAGTAGAAGAAGCAACAAATCATTTTAGTTTCAGGATACAAGCCATCAATTTCCAATTTGTATAGCATGTATTACATTGTAATAACTCATCTCAAGCGCATACGTGTGTAGAGGAGCTGGGTTTCGGAGTGGTCGATCCGAACACAGGCCACCGAACTAGGGCAGTGGAGCAGGACCGGATAATCACTGTGGACGAGATGGAGGAACGGGGGACATCCGACGGTCCGGGAGGGCCTCAAGGCTTGATCAGCGCCTCGTTCAACCAGGACACCACGTAAGCACGCGCCCTGTCTGCCAACTCGGGCCAGTTCTAGCGTATTCAACGTGTCACACTGTTACAAGATTCTTCTTGCATAATCTAGGCAGTAAATCTGTATGCGTCCGTCTAGCTGTAATATGGTCTGTCTGTAGTTTATCAATGTTAATACAATTGTCCCATGGTGTCTCATCAACACAGTTCCTAAAATATAGGTTAGTACCTTGTGAAGTACGCCACCACACTACGAAGGCTTATAGATAGATGGCCAGAGAAAAGTTTCCAGGCAAGATTTGTCCTACAGCAGAGATACTAGTCAGCACAGCGGACTATTGTGCAAATTCGTTTTTTGTCTCGGATGATGACACATGCAATGAGTTGTGGAACTGTCATGATTTCTTGAAGCACTAAGGCTATCACCACTGCATGCATGGGGCGGTTGGATGAATGGCATTATGGGATCCCATGCTCGGTAACATTAGGAATGTTGAGTGTGAGTGATAGAGGAGCTGCCAGACACTGTTGATCTACAGGGCGGTTACAGGTGTAGTAACAGCCAACTGGTCAAACACACATGTTAATGTTAGATCCCTCCCATTTTCAATCATCCTCAGACATGATAAGACAAGCAGCAGTTAGGCTATATGTTGCCTGGGATAGGCCTATATCCCACTGAACCACGCACCTGTTCCACTCTGGGTAGTGGTTGCCCTCAGGCACAGATCTAGGATCAGCTCACCCTCCACATAGCGTAACCTAAACCATAAGGGGGGAAATGTTAAACTGATATTAGATCAGTGTCTACTCTAGAATGAATATGATCCTATATCTTCCTAGTCCATCCTATTCCACCTGTTGACAGATGCCTGTCCCTCTTGTTCTCTACACAGTATCTCTGTATATGCCCATAGTTTGCTTGATTATCAGTGTTGTTTGAAGTGCTTAGGGTGATCACATGACCTGAGTCGACTCTTGCTGTGTTGACCACTGTGTATCCTTCATTTCCCCTGATTGCTATATATAGCTCAGTGGGTAGTGAGGCATTTCATGTATCCCCTACATTTCCTGGTAAGCGGAGTGTGTACAAAGGCTTTCCTTAGAAAACATCCTCTGTCCAATCAGCCTTTCCGCTCATAAGCGTAGCGTAATTTAAGAATGCACTGAGTAAAGGTAGTAGCTGATAGAGGTGTCCCGGTTAGAGAACAAGGATAGGGAGAGAGACTTGAGGTTCAGTTTACAGCGTTTGAGCTCCCATTTATTTTCTCCAATCAAAGATGCATTTCATTTCCATTAATTACGTTTGTGTGGTTTTGATATTGGACTCACAGATAACAAAAAGATAAATGCTGGAGAGGTTTTTACAACTGCCCGGATTGTTTGGCACTGAACTCATTTGATTTTATTGTATGGTTTTTCCATTGTTAGTTCATTTAGTTTAAGCGGTATAGCATGTGTAGCTCTGTGTTGTTGTTTGTGTCACACTGCTTTGCTTTATCTTGGCCAGGTCGCAGTTGTAAATGAGAACTTGTTCTCAACTAGCCTACCTGGTTAAATAAAGGTGAAATAAAAAAAAGGTAGCTTATTTAGATTATGGCACAACAAGTGAACATCCAGCCTATTTGGTTATATCATATTAACAAACTTTAACCTTCAAGCAAACCTTGAGAGGGGATTATGATGAAACCATTATGGTGGTTTACAACTCTACACCTCTATAGTGGATTATAGACTACACACATAGTGGACGCCATCTTGGATGTGCAACAACAGTTGGGGCTCTGTGTGTTTCAGGTCTCTATCAGTGGGCACTAAGTCAGGCTACAGACTCTTCTCTGTCACCTCAGTGGACAAGATGGACTGCATCCACGAAGGAGGTGAGTGTCCTTATAGCCTGTGTGTGCTGGTAGCTACAGTTAAACACAAAGCTGGTATCCTAGCACCGGGACAAAACAAACACCCAATAAGCTGTGGTCAGGTCAACTAGCATGGTTGAACAGTAGTCTTGTAACCAGAGAACAAGTTGTTCTAAGCTGACATAGCCCTCCCTCTCCCACATATGTAAACAATGGTAGAGAGCAGTGTGTTACACCATAAGCCTGTTCCCAGTAATGCATTCTGCAAGTATTTTATCAGTGTTTCGTATCACAGAGAGAGGAAAGTGTGTGATCCTATGAATGTTTTAGTTTGAGTATTGAATGAATGGTGGAATGAATGATGGAAAGTGTGTGTGCGTGTGTGTGTATGTATATGTGTGTGGTATGTATGTGTGTGTGTATTCTATGCGCAGTGTGTTTTATATTAGCACTTGTATGTGATTTAACCCTTCCCTCCCTCTCCTTCCTCTTCCTCCCTCTCTTTCCCCTCCCTCTCCTTCCCCTCCCTCTTCCTCCCTCTCCTTCCCCTCCCTCTTCCTCCCTCTCCTTCCCCTCCCTCTTCCTCCCTCTCCTTCCCCTCCCTCTTCCTCCCTCTCCTTCCCCTCCCTCTTCCTCCCTCTCCTTCCCCTCCCTCTTCCTCCCTCTCCCCTCCCCTTCCCCCCCTCCCTCCCCTCCCCTTCCCTCCCTCTCCCAGCGGAGTGTCCAGACGTGTACATCGTGGAGCGGTTGTTCTCCAGCAGTCTGGTGGTGGTAGTCAGTCTCTCCATGCCCCGACGTATGAACGTCTACCACTTCAAAAGGGGAACAGAGATCTGCAACTATAGCTACTCTAACAACATCCTCTCAGTCCGGCTCAACAGACAGGTAATGGACCTCTCCCAAACCCATTCCTCACCGGTACACTCTTAAAAAAAGGTGCTATCTAAAATGTTAAAGGGTTCCCCATAGGAGAGGCGAAGAACCCTTTTAGAACCCTTTTTTCTAAGACTGTATACTTAGGTCAGATTAAGGCCCCATTCCAATCCAATCTCTCTCACCAATCCTGAGATCAGTTCCCATTCCAAACCTATCCCATCTTCCAGCTCTGCTGCAGCGTTTCCCTCTCTGTCCCCTGTAGAGGCTGGTGGTGTGTCTGGAGGAGTCAGTCTACATCCACAACATCAAAGACATGAAGCTGCTGAAGACACTGCTCAACACGCCCCATAACCCCTCAGGTACTGAATACGCACACACACACACACACACACACACACACACACGCACACACACACACACACACACACACACACACACACACACACACACACACATCATTCATCATACCCTCAACTATGCTCAGTTTCTAAACACAGACAAACCCTCCAACCCGTCAGGTCTCTGTGCCCTCTCTGTGAACCATGGTAACTCCTACCTGGCGTACCCTGGCAGTCAGACCATCGGAGAGATCATGGTCTATGACGCCAACAACCTGGTAAGACCTGATATTCAAATGACTTCTGCCACCGCTGCTATTCAAACCACTGTCTGCACAGCACAACGCAGGGGGTATTCATGTTGACCCCAATGGCAGCTTGTGGGTTAGCTAGTAGAGTAGTTGGAGAGGTAGATGAAGTACAGTCATTGCATGTCACAGCTGTTGAAGTGGTCACAGGTTGATGATGTTACTAATGTGTGACCTGTGTTTTCCTCAGAGCAAGGTGACGATGATCCCAGCCCATGACAGTCCCCTGGCTGCCCTCACATTCAACACTTCAGGAACCAAACTGGCCAGTGCCTCCGAGAGGGTGAGTCTGACTGTTCCTTTCTCTCCCTTTCTGGTTGTCTCTGCCTGTCTTTCAACTGTACCTCTCACTATAATATATATACACATACATACACATACACAGTGTACAAAACATTAAGAACACTTACACCTGTTGTTTTACCCATTCACCCTCTGAATGACACACATACACAATCCATTTCTCAATTGTCTCAAGGCTTAAAAACCCTTATTTAACCTGTCTCCTCCCCTTGATCTACACTGGTTGAAGTGGATTTAACAAGTGGCATCAATAAGGGATCATAGTTTTCCCCTGGATTCACCTGGTCAGTCTGTCATGGAAAGAGCAGGTGTTCCTAATGTTTTGTGCACTCAGTGTACATCTCTGTCTACGGTTCTATCTGATCTCCTCCTCCTCCAATCCAGGGTACAGTGATCAGAGTGTTCACCATCCCAGAGGGACAGAGGCTGTTTGAGTTCCGTAGAGGGATGAAGAGGTCAGTTTATATCAGACTACAGATACTACATGTGTAGACAGACTACAGATACTACATGTGTAGACAGACTACAGATACTACATGTGTAGACAGACTACAGATACTACATGTGTAGACAGACTACAGATACTACATGTGTAGACAGACTACAGATACTACATGTGTAGACAGACTACAGATACTACATGTGTAGACAGACTACAGATACAGTGGGGGGAAAAAAGTATTTGATCCCCTGCTGATTTTGTACGTTTGCCCACTTACAAAGAAATGATCAGTCTATCATTTTAATGGTAGGTTTATTTGAACAGTGAGAGACAGAATAACAACAAAAAAATCCAGAAAAACGCATGTCAAAAATGTTATAAAATGATGACTAGCCTCTCAAAGCACTTAATGATGACAGAAGAGGGTGCTATGGGGCGATAGTCATTTTGTTCAGTTAACTTTGCTTTCTTGCATACATGAACAATGGAGGACATCTTGAAGCAAGTGGGGACTATAGTGTCTGTGGTATCTGTAGTCTGTCTACACATGTAGTGTCTGTAATATATGTAGTGTCTGTTGTATCTGTAGTGTCCCCTTCTGAGGGGTAAAAGACGTTGTTGTGCCCTCTTCACAACTTTCTTGGTGTGTTTGGACATTACAGATACTACATGTGTAGACAGACTACAGACACTACAGACACTACTGATACTAAACTCAGCAAAAAAAGAAACGTCCTCACTGTCAACTGCGTTTATTTTCAGCAAACTTAACATGTGTAAATATTTGTATGAACATAACAAGATTCAACAACTGAGACATAAACTGAACAAGGTCCACAGACATGTGACTAACAGAAATGTAATAATGTGTCCCTGAACAAAGGGGGGGTCAAAAGTAACAGTCAGTATCTGGTGTGGCCACCAGCTGCATTAAGTACTGCAGTGCATCTCCTCATGGACTGCACCAGATTTGCCAGTTCTTGCTGTGAGCTGTTACCCCACTCTTCCACCAAGGCACCTGGAAGTTCCTGGACATTTCTGGGGGGAATGGCCCTAGCCCTTACCCTCCGATCCAACAGGTCCCAGATGTGCTCAATGGGATTGAGATCCAGGCAGAACACTGACATTCCTGTCTTGCAGGAAATCACGCACAGAACAAGCAGTATCGCTGGTGGCATTCTCATGCTGGAGGGTCATGTCAGGATGAGTCTGCAGGAAGGGTACCACATGAGGGAGGAGGATGTCTTCCCTGTAACACACAGCGTTGAGATTGCCTGCAATCTCAGTCCAATGATGATGGGTTTGTGCCCATAGGCGACGTTGTTGCCGGTGATGTCCGGTGAGGACCTGCCTTACAACAGGTCTACAAGCCCTTAGTCCAGCCTCTCTCAGCCTATTATTGATGGAGGGATTGTGCGTTCCTGGTGTAACTCGGGCAGTTGTTGTTGACATCCTGTCCCGCAGGTGTTATGTTCGGATGTACCAATCCTGTGCAGGTGTTGTTACACGTGGTCTGCCACTGCGAGGACGATCAGCTGTCCGTCCGGTCTCCCTGTAGTGCTGTCTTAGGCGTGTCACAGTACGGACATTGCAATTTATTGCCCTGGCCACATCTGCAGTTCCCATGCCTCCTTGCAGCATGCCTAAGGCATGTTCACGCAGATGAGCAGGGACCCTGGGCATCTTTCTTTTGGTGTTTTTCAGAGTCAGTAGAAAGGCCTCTTTAGTGTCCTATGTTTTCATAACTGTGACCTTAATTGCCTGCCGTCTGTAAGCTGTTAGTGTCTTAACAACCGTTCCACGGTGCATGTTCATTAATTGTTTATGGTTCATTGAACAAGCATGGGAAACAGTGTTTAAACCCTTTACCATGAAGATCTGTGAAGTTATTTGGATTTTTACTAATTATCTTTGAAAGACAGGGTCCTGGACGTTTATTTTGTTGCTGAGTTTATGTGTAGACCGACTACAGATATTGCAGTCACTGCAGACACTGCAGATATTACAGAGACTACATACACTGCAGATATTAGACACTACATAAAGTGCAGATATTACAGAGACTACATACACTACAGATACTAAATACACTGCAGATATTACTGATAATACAGAACAGACACTAAACACTACATGTGTAGACAGAATACAGATATGACAGACACAACAGGTACTACATGTGTAGACAGACTACAGAACGATTCCAAGATATTGTAGTGGTAGGTTTGGTATCTTGGGGGATGATGACTCTTACCATGTGTGTCTGTGTCTCAGGTATGTGAGTATCAGCTCGTTGTCCTTTAGTTCAGATGCACAGTTCCTCTGTGCCTCCAGCAACACAGAGACGGTCCATATCTTCAAACTGGAACAGCACAGCCCCAGGTACTCACTGTTTACTCTCCAGATTTTGTCCCTTTCTGGTTCTCAGTGGCTAGTTGTCAGGTGTGTTCAATGCTTTATGTTAGTTTTGTCTCTGTAGTCAGTCAGGAAGAGCAGTGCGATTTACTCCTGCCTGTCTCCTCTGCCGGTCTCTAGTCGAGATGGCGAGTCTCCTACGTGGGGTGCCTACGTGGGGAAGATGTTCACAGCTGCCAGCACCTACCTTCCCTCCCAGGTCTCTGACATGATGCACCAAGACCGGGCCTTTGCCACCGTACGACTCAACATGTTCGGACTCAAGAACGTATGCGCCTTGTCCACGTAAGTTTGTGTGTGTGTGTGTTTGCGGGGGGATGCAGGGCGGTAGGTGTGTCACTTTATTTTACAGTCCTATTACTTGCTATATTTTCAGGGTTCAGAAGCTACCTCGTCTGCTGGTGGCGTCATCAGATGGACATCTCTACATCTATAACATTGACCCACAGGACGGAGGAGAGTGTGTTCTGGTCAGGAAACACAGGTGAGGGACTGGGTTCCGGTCAGGAAACACAGGTGAGGGACTGGGTTCCAGTCAGGAAACACAGGTGAGGGACTGGGTTCCGGTCAGGAAACACAGGTGAGGGACTGGGTTCCAGTCAGGAAACACAGGTGAGGGACTGGGTTCCAGTCAGGAAACACAGGTGAGGGACTGGGTTCCAGTCAGGAAACACAGGTGAGGGACTGGGTTCCGGGCAGGAAACACAGGTGAGGGACTGGGTTCCAGTCAGGAAACACAGGTGGGGGACTGGGTTCCGGGCAGGAAACACAGGTGAGGGACTGGGTTCCAGTCAGGAAACACAGGTGAGGGACTGGGTTCCAGTCAGGAAACACAGGTGGGGGACTGGGTTCCGGTCAGGAAACACAGGTGAGGGACTGGGTTCTGGTCAGGAAACACAGGTGAGGGACTGGGTTCCGGTCAGGAAACACAGGTGAGGGACTGGGTTCCGGTCAGGAAACACAGGTGAGGGACTGGGTTCCGGTCAGGAAACACAGGTGAGGGACTGGGTTCCGGTCAGGAAACACAGGTGAGGGACTGGGTTCCGGTCAGGAAACACAGGTGAGGGACTGGATTCCGGTCAGGAAACACAGGTGAGGGACTGGGTTCCGGTCAGGAAACACAGGTGGGGGACTGGGTTCCAGTCAGGAAACACAGGTGGGGGACTGGGTTCCGGTCAGGAAACACAGGTGAGGGACTGGGTTCCAGTCAGGAAACACAGGTGAGGGACTGGGTTCCGGGCAGGAAACACAGGTGGGGGACTGGGTTCCAGTCAGGAAACACAGGTGAGGGACTGGGTTCCGGTCAGGAAACACAGGTGAGGGACTGGGTTCCGGTCAGGAAACACAGGTGAGGGACTGGGTTCCGGTCAGGAAACACAGGTGGGGGACTGGGTTCCAGTCAGGAAACACAGGTGAGGGACTGGATTCCGGTCAGGAAACACAGGTGAGGGACTGGGTTCCGGTCAGGAAACACAGGTGAGGGACTGGGTTCCGGTCAGGAAACACAGGTGGGGGACTGGGTTCTGGTCAGGAAACACAGGTGAGGGACTGTGTTCCGGTCAGGAAACACAGGTGAGGAATTGGGATCTGGTCATGAATCACAGGTGGGAGACTGGGTTCTGTGTGTGAGCCTCAGAGTTGGGGTCAATTCCATTTTAATTCCAGTCCATTCAGGAAGCAAAATGACATTCCAATTCCAATTAATTTCAATGAGGAAAATGTGGAATTTGATTTACTTTCTGACTTGACTGGAATTGAAATGGAATTGACCCCAACCCTGGTGAGCATATGTGTGTGCTTAAGCATGTTTGTATATGTGCGTGAACTCAGGCTCTCTTTGTGTTGTCTCCAGGCTATTTGAAGGAGATGAGGCGCCACAGGAAGCACAACAGGAAGAGGAGGAGCCAGAGGATGGAAGGTCCCTCCCACCGTCAACCAGCCCATCTTACGCTGCCACTGTGTCTCTCACCTCGACCCCACCCTCTTCTACCACTCTCACAGGTAATGTGTGTGGTTTGCTTCATGAATGTAGTATGTCTTACCTTGTGTGATTAAGGACTTTTTTTCAATCCGTATCACAGAAGTTCAGCTTTACAGCGTGATTGAAATTTAAAGGAAATGTTCCTGCTTTAGCGGAAACTGCATCACGGTAAACGCTGCATATGTCGGCTCAATGGGAAATTACCTTTAAATGTGTATTG